>NC_091139.1:22703214-23003214 GCF_041381155.1 Argopecten irradians
GAAACGTGTGTGAGACATGGAATTTTTGTAAGATTGATTGGAGAGATAATTATCCAGTTTCCCTTTGCCACATTCGCGTCTTTAAAAAATAAAATCCTCCTAATTAACAGGCATCGTTATAGTACTGACAGACAGTTTTATCTGACAATGAGCAATTTAGGAAATGAAAATAAATTTTGCTCGGGATAACACGTAATGTCAAGGTAGCGTCCAATCTATACACTGAAGAGTTCCAGCTTGCGGCTTAACATGATATTACATTAAGAACATCTCCATAAAAGTCTAGTGTAACCATCTGTCTGTGCCTTAATTACGCCTATTGCTTTTCTTATTGAATATCTCTCCCCCTATTATTTTATTTGGCACAATAATTCTGAATAAATACAAGCTGTAAATGCAAGTTTCGACTAGGCCATTGGGTGTGTTCGAGCGCCGCACTATGTATTAGCTGGTCATATTGGGCCATTCATTACGTCGATGTTATAATCCTTCAATGACATGTACCATAAAGAACAATGACTAATACATTGTGTTTAAAAGGGCAATTACGACGCCTGCCATACTAAGCTATGTGATTGCGGCATACACGTGTGTTATATAATGTGGGTTGTGTGTCAGACACCATCAACGTAATGTGCCATTAGGACCTGTCTCCATACATTCTACAGAAAGCGTCCATATCAAACAAATATCACTTTTGCATGTCTTTGCTCATCTGATAGACCTGGTCGGAATAGGCTCTAGAGACCATGTTGATTGTGGGCGAGATGGAGGCTAATGAAGCTAGCTGGTTGCTCACGATACAGCAGATTGCTTTCCGGAAAATAGGAAACTTGGTCACAAGATATGGTTTTATCAAACAGACTAAGTATCTTAATAAGAGGGTATATATGACTGCTGGAAACTGGGTAAAATTACAGATTTATACGAAAGACGTACACAATACCAATACTTCCTGACAGCGTCTAGGATTCGATAGTAACATCATGGAGAAACCACGTGATCAATGGTATTTCATTTCAACCAATTATATTGCAAATAAGATGCATATGGATTTGGCATCTCCAAGCAAATCCAGTACGATACAATTATCAACAAAATATTTTAACATTTATTATTACATCTTGAAGGAATGTTATGTTAGTTTGTCTCCCCAACCTATCACCGTAGAAAAAATCTCAATTTTTTTTTTAGTTTCAGATATGAAATCATGAAATCTGATGTACATTGCTATAAATATTAAATAATGGACATATAAAAAGATAGTGTTTAGCTGTTTCATCACCAAGGCCACAACAACGCGTTGAAGAGTCTCTCTAATGATCGCGAAATAGGTCAGAATTTAGATTGTTAGATGAATTTCTGCCCCTAAATGATATTCATTATTCGAGAACCCTTGTTTGTAAAGGTATTTGTCATATCACATTCCATTTTATTAATATCAAAAGGAAGTGTTTTAAATTGTGCAACAGAATAAACATTCGATAAGTCAAAGTTTAGAGCGAAAGAATTTAATTCCCTAAAGGTACTTGGAAAAAACCTATTATAGTAGCTTGCAATTCTGCACATAAGAATATTAAAATTTCTCAGCATGTATATCTCATTTTCAGGCTGATATAAAGGAAAAAAATGATTGCACAATTTATTTTAAATGCTGTGGAGTAAAGAATAAGTTTGTGTTTTTGTGACGCCAATCAGAGAGAGATTCCCAAGGTAGTTCTTTATAATAAAAAGTATACCATTGGAGATACCATTAATAATCGTGATGGTTTCAAACGTTTCAAAAGTGAACAAACTCTATCAGAAGTTTACACTGTTCAGTACAGTTATCTAAAACATCTGCATTTTCTAAAATAGGTAAAACCTAAGTTTCAAAAATGTTTAAAGTGTTTTACGTGAAACTCTTTTCTTTAATGTTTATAAAATATTTATCCTTTTATCTGGTATACACAATCTAAATAATGAGTCCATTTACAATCGTCAGAAAGCAAAACTCCTAAATGTCTATGTGTGGTAGCTGTATGAACAGGGTTAAATTGTCAAAGTATATATTGGGATGAATCACGTTTCGTTTCCTTGAAAATATTGTTCTTTCAGTTTTTGTGAGGTTAAACTTTATGTTTATGTCCCATTTCAGCGCCAATGTACTAATATTTGAAAGCATAGATTTGGTTATTTTAGCATTAAACTGCCTTCTTGAGGGATGTATGGTCCTTTAATTCTCCCGGGATTGCAGACAAATTAAATAACACGCATTACAAATCTAAATGTATACAGTTTGTTTATATACTAAATAAGATATACAAAAATTAATAAGACAATGGTCACTACAAATTGATCATTTGTAGTTCTTATTAGATGATTATTGTTAGATAGAACAATGTCAATAGTAGAGGAGGAGTAGGAATAATCCGAATGGGTTCATTAATAAAACTATTAGCTTAGATTATATTTTGTTAGTAATTGGCCTAGATGTAGATGAGAGTGTGTCTTAAGGTTAAACATATCAGCATTTATATCACCAGTTATAACTGCATCAGTAACATCATCATTAAAAACAGTATCAAACATGTAAACTAATTTTCTCCAGTATTCTACTTTAGATTCGGATCTATACCAACACCCTAGTATATTGTACACGTCAAATTTTAGGCCCACTTCAAGTAGTCTAGGAAAACGCAAAATTTTACAGTTTGGTGCTATACCCGCAATAACATCTTTTATATTCATTTAACACAATTCCTTTCAAGACAGTGTAGTATATTGCCAACTTCGATAGCGTGGAGTAAAGACGTAGGAATCGATCCTAGTGTGAAGAAGTCAGTTTTGATGATTCAAGCTTTGCATATTACAGAGTTAGTTCCAATGCCAGTAGGTATCGATTGTTACGTCATTAATATGTAAGCGCAATTAACGTCGTTATGCTCAAAAACACATGACGTCATAATCAATAACTATACGCAAGGGCAGATAACTCTGAAATATGTAAATACAGAATGCGTTACTCTGTGAGTTTATGCACGGTATTGAGGTTGGCCGATAAACTGCAATTCTTCATACAGAATGCTATTACGGGTACCAAACCATGCTTAAAACAATAATTACAGTACTCTCACATACACGAAGCGGGCCATAAACCGTGTACGATACCTTCAGATGACATGGCTTCCTCATCGTATCATAGTAATAATAAAATTGACTATATAATATTACATGTATGATAATATACATGTATACTTTACATAGATCTGTTAATATTGTTTCCACGCACAAAATAGTTCCTATCAAATAGTTGTGTAATGTTACATGTTGGTGTTTTGTTCTTTTGCATTGTAATCTCAACTTTTAATTTTGAAAAATAAATAAAAAGCCTATGTTCAAAGCAATCAATGTATTGAAATAATATGACCTGTAAACTATTTTTTTAAAATATTAACACGGATGTGAACTTTGATTTATGTACATTTACAAAGCCAGATGTTGAGAGTGTAAACACACCTGTTGTCTAATATCTCATGTACCATCGTGCCATCTAGAGGATAACAAACCCGACAGACATCGCATGCTACATTCGCAACGTGAATTCTTGATAGTATCGTATCGATGCAGTGATCGAAATATGTGACTATAAAAATATATATTAATAACCTTCCTCATTGAAAAACAAAACCGTCTAAATATAGTGCTACATCAAGATCCATTTCGCAGTTGTCGATTTCAACAGATTCCGTCACAAAAAAATATGCCGACACGACCTCCCGCAAATCATTGGCAGAAGTAGCTAGTAATTTAGAAAATTGACAGAATTTGACGATATTTTCTCAGATTTCTCCATTAATATATAATTGAAGTGTTGGCAATGAGAGATTCGTTAGATGAAAGATAAATATTTCCGAAACACGGTTGTGTATAGTTTGTAAATTGTTATTTGGTATATAAATGTGTTTTTAAGGTGAAGAGGGGTGTCGTTGGTCACGTGACTTGGCTGACTGCTTTGATATCAGAGACTATTACCAAGATATTTATTATAATATCTTTATTAAAACAAAATGCGTGCGCCTGTGTACAAATACTAACATGTGGGTCCACAGTGTCCAGCTACTGGTGTCCTTCTTCATCCACACCCAGCATGAAGCTCGTTCTGCTGCCTTGCCAATCCTCTGCACTGCTGCCCTTCTAGTCCTGCCCGCCAACCCTAGTGCAGATAGCATTCTCCACACAGACTGTGCAGGGAAGCCTCTGCAACCGACCTCAACAAGGTAGTTCCATGTCTGCCAGCCCCGTTCCTACATTCCAGCAGCAGTGCCTTATACTTTGTCCTCTTTCTTTCGTGGACTTTACAACACCTTTCATCCTATGGGACTGTAAGCTCAATGATGATGATTTTCTTCGATCCTGGTGACCAAAGAACCATATCCGGTCTGAGGTTGGAGGGAACAATATCCAGAAACTTATATCCTTACTCAAAAATCAATTAATAAAACCAAGATAAAACAGGTGAATAAACGGGAAATATTGATGAAAATTTGGTACAGCTGATACTACTGACATCGACATGAATCCTGATGAAAATGATGCTGAAGAACTTATTGATAAATATTATAAAGTGTTGATATATACTGCTGTCAAGACAGTTGGCAGCATATTAGTACAAAATATGCCATTATACCAAAGAAGTATCAGTAGCTTCCAAGTAACCTTGTTTGACAACAATTGTGAAGTTGCTAAAAAACAATGCAAAACTGACAATAACAATGCAAAACTGACAATAACTACGAAAAGATAACGAAAAGTATAAAGGAATAATGGATTTTTTATCCAGAAAATTAGATCGCATTTCAAAAAAAAAAAAAAAGATGGAAGAAATGAAAAGCATTAGTCCATGGGATTAATCAAGGCTATTGAATATGATTTACATAAGACACGCAATAGTATTACGTTTAGATCAACTCGCTTTTTTATTTTTATAAAGCTCTCATAAAGGCAATGAACATTTTAGCGAGATGGCTGCTGATGTTTTCACTAATAATAATGTTATAAATGACGTTCTTAACTTGAAAATATCACAAAACGAGGTTGAAAAAACTATTAAGTCATCAAAATGATAAAGTGTGCTCTAATATTCAAATTATTAATGAATATAGTAAAAATTCTGCTGCAAAAATATAAAATTTGATAGTGCAAAGTTTTCAAGTGAGTAGCTTATTGAGTCTATTATCCCTATATAAGTAGCGATGAATAATATTTTAAAGAAATGTAGACAATTTTATCTCTCGATTGAATGTACGTATGATTTATTTGATGAAGTTGTAAAACCTATACTGCTTTATGTGTGTGAGGTTTAGGGCATACATTTCCTTTAATGCTAGAACGAGTTTTGAAATATTTTGAATTATTCCTTGGACTAAAACTAATACTCTAATTAGATGGTCTATGGAGAACTTGTCCCTTGGGAATTTCAGACAAAGCAAGACTGATTTCATACTAGTTTTAGCTGACACGCTCATATGCAGGAATAATACGTGTTATATTGTATAAACTTTTATTTTATGTTATATTCGTTTTATTGACAATGTTCCTGTTTCATATATTGATTTTATTAAAATTAATCTAAATGGATGTGGTATGAGCTACACATGGGATTCGAAGTTTGACACTGATAATGGTTTTGATGCAAGATGACTGGAAAATAATATGAAGCAGATATTACAAACCCTGGGAAAATGACATACATACTCTATCTAAAGCTATATGTTGTAGGATTAAAACCAATCATCAATTCGAATATTATTTAGAAAATTTAAACGATTAAGATAGACTGTCTTTTTGTAAATCTCGAAGGACAAACCACAAATTCATAGTTGAAATTAGTAGATGGCATAATATTAGTTGACTATAAAGAAAGATATTATCCGCATTGTTATATTCAAGATATATGTGATCAATTCCATCACTTGCTTAAATGCCCCTCATTATTCAGATATAGGTATTATTTTATAGGTAGCTACTATTGGGAAAGTCCAAATATACTTACTGACCTCCTTCCGGAAATGTTAATGAACTTGTATATTGAACTCATTGAAAGTTTCTTTTAATAGTGATGCAGATTGATCACCACAACACTTACAACATACTTTATATAACTATAACTTAAACGAATATGAAAATATCATAATGTGAAATGTGTGTATCAGGGATGTCAATACGTTTGTATTTCATGTATATAATATTTCCTGCTTACATTGTAAATGTGAAAGTGAATAAAGTTTGAAAGTTGAAAGTCTTGTCTTGATAAGATGAATATAGTCTTCCATACTTCACGGGGATATCCCGTGGTTACTAGGAAAAAGATAAATAGTAGCATATGGCATAAGTCTCGGGCCGAGCGGTGACAGCCAAAAATTTTCACGATTTTCAGTATTTTCACGGGCTTTTTTGTGTGTATTTTTCTCCTTTTTTCTATTTAAGTATACTTTTTATTTAAGTATGAGAGAAAAAGAATCAACATCAACCATAGATACGTCAAGTGGAAGATTTAAATCCTCTTGAAAGATTTTGGCCGTCAACCCTCAATCTTGTATGGGCATGTTTGAGGACAGGGGTATCTCGAAACGTGTAAAAGACTTTGTCTTACCGAGCGTTGCCAGACAATTTCACGGCGGTATCCTTGTCCATCTGTCAGGTCCATGTTTTATTATTTTTCTCTCATATAAGCATTTGATTAAAGGGACAATTCAACGAGGTTAATTCTGTTAAATCACATCGAAGCAAAATATGACATAAATGTATTGTTCTACATTCCTTATAAGACATATAAAAAGAAATATTGACACATTTCACGACATTGTTAAGTATTTTGATTGATACCGTAAAAATTCCAAATCGTTGATCAATACTATTAAGCAGGTACAACATGTACGCTGTACCCATACCCGTGTCAAAGCCAAACATGTTAAACAATTGCAATGCATAACCACTGAAGAGTTAATGAAATTATTTTTAGACAAGAGAATGCATCTAGTAAGGTAAACACATTACTGTAAGAGAGATTTGAGTAGCGATTTGAGTGTAGTAATGTTTTACTACACTGGCAAGGGCCAGGTTTCGGCATACAAGACATCCGGCCACTATGTGTAATGGCGGACAGTAAGCGTATTTGAATAGTTCACATACATTTCACTACAGAGGGTTTTTCTGGCAAATCACAGAAAAACCAACGAATCTAATTTCTATTATAACTGGTTTGTTTCAGATATGTATGCAGATTTTGAGATACTCTTAGACTGAATTGTCACTTTAATTTTCATTTGATTTCATACGAATTCCGACTTTGTAATATACTACGAAGAAAAAATCCGAGAATTGCGCGAAAATCCCAAGTTATCATGACGTCACAATAGAGACGTCGACGTTGCGTATTGATTTGGATAAAAACATCCATTGGAAAAAAAACAATTGAATGCTACGTTTAAAAGTATTTAATGTTATCATGTTACAAAGAAGTCTGGGAAAATAATCATGAGCATTGATGTCACTATTTTGTAACTTAGCCGGATTCACACAGTTTGCTTCACACAGTTTGCAAACCCCGATGAAAGTAAAAAAAATTGTGACATCAATGCTTTATTTACATAACGCCGTTATCGCAGGAACGTCGCAATTCATTAAAAAAGTAATGACGCCGTCGACAATGTATACTACATGAATACAGGTATTGATGACGTCACGTCATTGTCTTATGTGTGTGAGCTGTCTTTTCCTTACCCCAGTAAAAGACAAAGTTACTTATATTTTCCCTTGAAACCACACAATAGCATACTCAAGTATAAGAGCAATGCATTCGACATCAGATCCCGACTATTCGTCTCCGCAGGTAAACCCCAATGACATCTAGAGAGATCAAAATGACTTAATTCGACACTTTTTGAGCCTGAAATTATTTTTTCGGATTTACAATGAAATATTGATGACAAACAACATTTTACCTATGTTGTAAGTCTCAAACTTGTGTTGACTCCAATCAGTGATGACGTCCAAAAACATTAAGATTTTTTGGATTCGCAGACAAAACACTTAAATCTAGGACAGTTTTGATGATCCCGGAACCATTCTAACATTTATATGTCTCCTCTATAATTACTTCTCATGTATTTTTAATGATGATTTGTATTAATGAATATGACATAGTTTTGTGGCTGTTTCTATAGTGCTGTCTAACTGAATCCACACTGAAAGCACACGCGTTGTAACCTGGATCTGTTATGTAAATTCTATCCAAAGCAATGCATGTCATGTAATGCAGCCATCTGTCGATTGTGGGCTTGTTGACCTTTCTTTCAGCTATGACTTATCTTTGTCAATATTGCAATAAAAGTTTATTTCTGAAATGTTCATCGTTGTATCCACTTTACATCAATTAAAACATATTTTGTAAATGCAATTTTTCTTGCACAAAGTTAATGTCAGCAGACTTGTTGTCTAGCCACCAATGGAATTTGTTTATGTCTATTACATAGTTGGCGACCATATAAGAAGGATACATATTTTTTTTTGTTATAGGTTGATCAGTTCCTCGACAACTTAGTTAACTATGACAAAGACAACATCCATGAGAATTGTCTGAAAGCTGTGGACCCATACCTGAAGGACCCTGAGTTCGACCCAGAGTTCATCAAGGCCAAATCTGCTGCTGCTGCTGGTCTTTGTTCATGGGCCATTAACATTGTCATGTACTACAATGTATTCTGTACCGTAGAACCAAAGAGACTCGCTCTTCAACAGGCAAACGCTGAATTGTCTGCCGCAAGAGAAAAGTTGAGGATCATTACAAACAAGATTCAACAGCTAGAGGCTGATTTAGGCAAGTTGACTGCAGAGTTTGAACGAGCTACATCAGAGAAATTGAAGTGTCAACAAGAAGCAGAGATGACAGCTAAGACCATTGAGTTAGCCAATCGTCTGGTCGGTGGTCTAGCATCAGAAAACGTACGTTGGGCGGATGCCATTGGAGAATTCCGTGAGCAAGAGAAGACCCTGGCTGGAGATGTACTGCTCATCACTGCATTTGTATCCTATTCTGGTTGTTTCACAAAATTGTATCGTTTGGATATGATGGACAACCACTGGCTACCATACTTGAAAGGACTGAAGAACCCCATTCCTGTCTCAGAAGGACTAGATCCATTGACACTTCTGACAGATGATGCCCAGATTGCTTCCTGGAACAACGAAAGTCTACCAAGCGACAAGATGTCCACTGAGAACGCTACTATCCTGAGCAACGCTGAACGTTGGCCTCTCATGATTGATCCTCAGCTGCAGGGTATCAAATGGATTAAGACCAAATATGGAGCTGATCTGAAAATTGTCCAGCTTGGGCAGAAGGGATATCTGGATGCACTGGAACGAGCTATTTCCTCTGGAGATGTGGTCCTGATTGAGAACTTGGGCGAGTATGTGGACCCTGTCTTAGATCCTCTCATTGGCCGTAACACAATCAAAAAGGGACGAGCTATCAAGATGGGCGACAAGGAAGTAGAATACCACAAGGACTTCCGTTTGATTCTTCAGACCAAGTTGGCTAACCCTCACTACCAACCTGAAATGCAAGCCCAGGCCACTCTCATTAACTTCACTGTGACAAAGGATGGTCTGGAAGACCAGCTGCTAGCTGCTGTCGTAAGCAAGGAAAGACCTGACCTTGAAAAACTGAAGGCAGATCTCACCCGCCAACAGAATCAGTTCAAGATCACCCTGAAGGAGCTGGAAGACTCACTTCTTGCTCGTTTGTCAGCCGCTGAGGGTAACTTCTTGGGAGACTATGCTCTTGTTGAAAACCTGGAGACAACCAAGAGGACCGCTGCTGAGATTGAAGTGAAAGCTGAGGAGGCTAAGAAGACTGAAGTTGAGATTAATATTGCCCGTGAAATCTACAGACCGGCAGCTGCTCGTGCCTCTCTACTCTACTTCATCCTCAACGACCTGCACAAGATCCACCCCATGTATCAGTTCTCACTGAAGGTAAGATATCATTGTTATCTAACTGAACCTCACAGTTGATTGAATACAGACAACAATATTGAGAGTTAGCTGTTATTGATCTGATGTTAAAGACTATAGTTTTAGCTCACTGTATCCTACCATCTGTAATCAATAGCAGCCATTTATCTGATAGACTCACTACACAAATTCTATCATTGATCTGACGATAAACACAACAATATTATAGTGTAGTCTCTCTGTACCCTACCATATGTATAATAAATCAGTAATATGTTTTTGACAGGCATTCAGTGTAGTGTTTGAGAAGGCTATCGACCGAGCTGAAGCAGCAGAGGAAGTGAAAGCACGTGTCATCAATCTAATTGACTGTATCACCTATTCAGTGTTTATGTATACAGCAAGAGGTCTGTTTGAGAGAGACAAGATCATCTTCACAGCACAGATGGCATTCCTGGTAAGTAACATGTAGGATTTATACACAGTCTTGCCTATATGAATATGCTTTCAATTGCTTTATATAAAAGTTTGATAGATTCATACACACTTTGTGAAGAGATATCAATAAACGATTCCATACCCTAATTTAATAAAAACAAATGTGGTAACATCCATACTCAATCAAACATCTATTGAAATATTTATTCACAATACTGTGATGTTTGTTTTGACAGATCCTTTCAACCAACAAGGAACTGAACCCCGTGGAGTTGGACTTCCTCCTTCGTTTCCCTGCCGTGCCAAATGTTGTTTCCCCCGTTGATTTCATGAACAACAACAGCTGGGGAGGCATCAAGGTAAGACCATTAAAAAAGAGAGTTCAAAATGATAAAAAACAAAATAAACCCCAAAAACAACTTCAAAATGATTTTACTAGTCTTCATGATATCCCCAAAGCAAACAATGCAGCAAAAAAAAAAAAAAAAAAAAAAATAGACAAAACCCCAAATAACCTACTAATACAAACTTTTCTCTGACAGGCTATGGCTAACATGGATGAGTTCAGGAACTTAGACAGAGATATTGAAGGGTCTGCCAAACGTTGGAAGAAGTTTGTTGAGAGTGAATGTCCTGAGAAAGAGAAGTTCCCTCAGGAATGGAAGAACAAGACCTCCCTGCAGAAACTCTGCATGATGCGAGCCCTCCGTCCCGACAGAAAGATCATACGCTGTCATAGTAAGTTTAGAAATGTTTACATCTTAACAAAAAGTTTATGGCATGTACGTGGTCTGATAACTTTTTAATGTTTGAGAATTATTTCATTCGTTCTAACACACCAAAAACAATTTACTCTTATTAGAGGTCGGATTTTCAAACCTTTATAAAAAGATTGTTGCTTCATTCTTGTAAAGAAAATTAGCCTTAAATATCCTTTTTTCTTATAACAGCATAGCTGCTTGGTGATTAATTTAATGATTTGTTTGTATACAGGAACTTTGTGGAAGAGAAGATGTGCACAAAGTATGTTGAAGGTCGATCAGTGGACTTTGCTACTTCATATGAGGAATCTCGGTCCTGGTACACCTATCTTCTTCATCCTCTCGACTGGAGTCCCCAACCCTCTGAAAGATGTAGAAGCTCCACGGAAAGAAGATGGATTTAACAGAAGACATCAACAACTTCCATAAAACATCTCCCTCGGACAGGGGTCAGGGAGAATAGTAGTGTGCAACGCCTCGATGGGATCTGTCCGCCAAAGAAGGACTCTGGGTCGTCTTGCAGGTAAGGCTTGCTGTCAGTGGTCATGTCCATAGTTTAAAGGTACATTTTATTTAAGTGTCATAGGTCTTCTTCATTATTCACATATGATATTGGGGGTCATATGGTCATGTCTTACATGGATGTGGTCATAGATCTTTTAACACCCTGTACTGGCTAAGTATAACACTCTCATATACAAAACTTGGTCTTCTCCAAATAACAGGCTGAAGTAAAAGGTCATCTTCTCTAACAATCACGCAAAGGTCATATAATAGTACAGACACAGGACATATTTATGTGGTTTCAAGGCATACTTCAATTATTTCATTATTTTTTTATTGCATCTTGTTTCACAGTGTCTATATTTCAAAATTTTGATTTTCTTTTTTTTCATAGAACGTCCACTTTGGTAGCAAAATGGTTGGCAACATTGGAGAAGAAGATGGAGATTTATAGTCAGGAGAGCCATGAGAATTACAGACTTTACATCAGTGCTGAGGCCCGCTGGCTCACCAGAATACCATATCATCCCTCAGGGTATCCTCGGAGTCTGCTATCAAAATCACAAACGAACCTCCAACTGGAATGTTCGCCAACTTACACAAGGCTCTGGATAACTTCAACCAGGTATGTATACGCCTACAAAATATAACTTGTAGATTTTTTTGTTTAATTTGAAATACTACAAATCAAACTAATCTCCGTATGTACTTATTTGTTCACACCCCATACAGAAGGAATGAAAACATGAATTGGGACTTAATATACCGGTAATTAACTTGTCTTTTTGTACAACTAGGGACACCATGGAAATGTGTGCCAGAGAGACAGAGTTTAAGAGCATCCTGTTCTCACTGCTGTGTTATTTCCACGCTGTGGTCTGCGAGAGAAGGAAGTTCGGTCCCCCAGGGCTGGAACAGGGTCTACCCATACAACACTGGTGATCTAACCATTAGTGCTATGGTGTTTGTACAAACTATCCTCGAGGCCAATGCTAACGGTGCCATGGGAAAGATCTCCGCTACCTGTTCGGTGAGATTATGTACGGAGGACACATCACCGACGATTGGGAACAGACGTCTCTGTAGGTCACTTACCTGGAGGTGTACATGCACTCTGCAAATGTGGTGAGTGGCTCTTTTTTCTGTCTCTGCATCTCACAAGAGTTACCTCCCTTTCTCACGTTTAGATGTTGATTGTGATGGTCATTATTTTGTGAAGCAAATTTGCGTCAATTTCTCTAAAAGATATGGACGTTGTGCTTGCAAACACAAGTTACAATCAATAACTACCTAACATGGGCAGATAATTCTGTAATGTACAAATACAGAATACTCAAAATTTTAATATACACATTTACAAAGTTCAGCTCTAAACATGGATACATAATTTATAAACTTGAAATGTTGATTAAAGTATGCAGTTAGCTTATTATTTAGTACATTGTTTCCAAGGATTTAAAAAACCCCAGATTTTTTCTTGATTTCTAATTTCTGCAAAACGAAAGGATGCTCAGCTGATGTAACTAAAAGCTCATATTTTAATAGCTTTATCATGAGTTAAACTGATTGATCTTTTTTTAACCTATTTGATCTGTTTGCAAAAAAGTTTATAAAACTTTCCGAATGGAAGATAATGAGTACTGTGATATAAAATTTGAATATTTGAGAAAAGTGAATAATTTTGTGCAGAATTTAAAACCTGACAATTTGTAATTAAATTACAGGTTGGGACGGAGAGCTGTACCTGGCTCCTGGACTTCCCTATTCCACCAAACTCTGACTACAAGGGCTACCATTCCTACATCGATGAATGTCTGCCACCAGAAAGCCCCATACCTTGTACGGCTTACATCCCAATGCAGAAATTGAGTTCTTGACAACAACCTCTGAGACTCTGTTCAGGACTGTGTTTGAAATGCAGCCACGTGAGGCAGGCTGGAGCTGGAACTGGTGCAGGCGTAAGCAGAGAGGAAAAGGTAAGGAAAAATGAATTGAATTTTTGTGTTTATATATGTTATACTTAACTGAGGATAGGTAAAATGGACATTTATTTATATTTTTCATGACATTGTAGTTCCATGCTACAAATGTAGCATGTTACAGATTTTCTTTAAAGTTTGAATTTACTAGGCTTATCCAAGTCGGCTCACTTTCAGAGTTGGACGAATATATGTCCTCATCATTTTCTTACTGTTTGGCTATAACGACAAGTTTACACTTTGCCATGAAAACTTTTAATAATTTAAATAGGTCAGGAAATTTGGAGATGTTATTGCCAATCCATGATTTTGCTTGCTGCATCTACATTCGTTTTCTTTTATCCAGATTAAATCAATCCTTGATGAGATCATGGAGAAACTTCCAGAAGAGTTCAACCTTGTGGAGATCCAAGCCAAGGTACCCCCCAGATGAGAGGACCCCATACGTGTTGGTGGCGTTCCAGGAATGTGAACGTATGAACTCACTGACAAATGAAATCAGAAGATCTCTGAAAGAGCTGGATCTTGGTCTCAAGGCAAGTTGTCTTTAGATACTCAAATTCTGTTAACTTTAAATGCTCTGTAATGTTAGTAGGATGTTCTGATATGTATTTACATGTGACAGACTTATTTACTCTTGTGGGTAGGAATCGGTTGTTGTGAAATACCTTGTAAGCATAACATCATACAGTGTTTTCAGAGAAATTGACATATCAATCACTTACCAGAGTAATTGTCACATGGATGCCTAACTACAAGGGCAGATAACTGCAATATGGAATAATTATTTGTTGTGAAAAGATCAGTAAGATACACATCTCAACATTATTGTTTCTGCTTATTTCTGAACTATAGGAGGAGAAAGGTCAATCCAATAATGCAGACATAAAACCTTATGCTTTAACTATTGAAATTTTACCATGGTAAATCAATAAATAAAAATATGTTCTTTCTTGTAGCATTATTAGATAACTTAGCTGCATGCACCCTTATAATAAAAATCCTAGGGTCAAACCCAATAAATACTCTAAATCGAGCACTGCTTGAGTATGTTGCGGTTTTTATCGAAGTTTCATAATTATATTAAAAATGTGACTTGTTTTGCTAAGTTTTCCCTCTTAATCTTACAGGGTGAGTTGACCATCACTGCTGATATGGAGACCCTTGGTAATTCCATGTTCTTGGATGTCGTTCCTGTCAGCTGGACAAAGAGGGCTTATCCATCCCTGTATGGCCTCACTGCATGGTACGCCGATCTGCTTGCTCCGTATCAAGGAATTAGAGTCCTGGGACAGCAGACTTCCAACTTCCTGCCGCAGTAATGGCTCGGAGGATTCTTCAATCCCCAGTCCTTCCTCACCGCTATTATGCAGCAGATGGGCTCGTAAAAAACGATCATGGCCTCTTGACAGAATGGCAACTGCAGTGTGATGTGTTACCAAGAAGCAAAGAGCCGTGAAGACATGGCGTGGCCCGCCACGTGAAGGTGCGTAGCCGTCCATGGTCTGTTCATGGAAGGTGCTCGCTGGGGACATGCAGCACTGCGTATGATCAACGAAAAAGCAGCGACTTAAAGAACTGGCTGCCTACAATGCCTCTGTTATCTTCATCAAGGCTATCCCAGTGGATCGTATGGACATGAAGAACATCTACGAGTGTCCCGTGTACAAGACCAAGAGCCGTGGTCCAACATTTGTCTGGACATTCAACCTGAAGAGCAAGGAGAAGCAGAGCACGTGGACCCTCGGTGGGGTGTGGCCTTGCTGCTTCAAGTGTAGGCTCCCTCAACAAAGAACATTTTATTAGCCTTGCTGCTTAGGCTCCCTCAACAAAGAACATTTTATAAGCCTGCAAACTGTTATCTTTAAAACAGAAACCAAATTAGAGACTATTCCATTTTTGTTGTTTCAAATTCTACACAATATATTAACTTACAAGACATTTTTACAACATTAGATGTTTCGTTGATGTGTTTGAATGGTTTGTTTGCAAACATGTTTATTTATTGACAGTTGAAAATGCAGTTATGCTAATATAAATGCAGGTATTATAAAGCCAACAGCTACATTAAGGATATTATATTAACATGACAAAATAAAGAGATTAAAAATAGTCTGTACACTACAAGAAATCACTAATATAGTGCTGATATGCTAAACGACACAAAGTAAAAACAATTTTGTAAATGTTTTTGAATTACACGTCACAAGTATAGAATAAGAATCCAATACATCTGAACTGAACCACTGTACACAATATTTTATCGGTTTCACAAAAGACGTTCATGAAATGAACACACTAATTATAAGTGATTGAGTGATAGAAAAGTACCAGCATTAAGAACATTTTTTTTGTACCATCAAAGATGGATGTTGAAGGCAGCTGATATGTACAATTAATGTTTACAACAACATGATATGATCCTACCATTTTACATGGTAAGACAAAATATCCGTCCATATTTATTAATTTATTGAAATTTGTTAACATTTTACAAACTATTGTAAAAAAAACCAATGTGTTTATTTTCATAATAAATATATGATATATTTTCCGTTTCATGTGTTTTATTTATCAATATTTTTCTGTTTCACATGTTTCATTTATCTATATTTTTCCGTTTCATGTGTTTTATTTATCTATATATGTGCCTGAGAAGGCTTTTGTTGGTCTACAAGATAGCTAGCTGGTGTATAGTTGTTTAATTTCGCAGGAAGGAAATTTCACTATCTTCTCTTTCATACCGTATTCGCCGTAATTAGAGGCCTGGGGGCTTAAATAATTGTAACATAGGGGGCTCTTATTAATGAACGAAAATGTAAGTTGTGGACGAATAAAAATCAGCCATGTCTTAAATCTTTCATTGTATCCATGGTCCATTAATCTGTTACCAGTAAACATGCATTATGCCTTTTATCCTTTGAGACACATTATATGCCATGATTCACTTGTAAAAATACTCGCAATTTCATATTGTAAAACATTGTTAAATCCATGAGATAGGGGCGTTTATTCAATTTTTCTCCGGAAAAGGGAAGGGGCGTTTATAGGGAGATGGGCGCTAACTACGCGGAATAGGGTACTATATCTTATGGGAAGAAAATGGTCATGGATTTGATAATTTCTAACAAGAAGTAAGCTATACAAGTTATCTTACTTAATATTTTCAATTTTATTTGAGGATATCTAATAATGCTGAAATTAACTTGAAAAAAAATTAATTCTCTGCGAATAAAAGCAACTATGCAGTATCATAATGGACCTTTTTGTGCGACAATCAGCGAAAAGCACTCTTGAGTATTATTAAAAGCAATAAACAGTGTATGCTCTCTGCTGGCCTGAAAAATATACTATTTTACATGTGACTTTCATAATTGACATTATGGTCCCAAATCAATTGAATGCTCAGCTAATTCATAAGCTAACATTGTGTAAAGTGTCAACTCCATTCCATCAACCTTTTGAAGTCCACATATCTGGACCAGAATTTAAATCTTTAAGGTAAGTTAGAGAGACGAGGTCAAAATGACCTTTGCAAAAATATTTGACCTCAAAATAATCCCCCTTCTGAGTTACCTTAGATATTATAAAGTTTAAACTAAACTCAATCATCCTTTGATTTGATTATTGTTTGAACAGCCAGACAGGGACACTGTCTGGTTCAGTTCCATTAAAAAGGAAACACAAAGTACCATAAGGTCAAGAGTTTTGTAGCAAGCTGGAGTGAAAGGCTTCAAATATTGTTCAAATTAATAACCTTGACCTTCATTCAAGGTCACGAGTCACTACTTGCAATCATTCATAACTGAGAGGCACATAGTCCTGATATTGAATCTGTAGCATGCTAGGATGAAAGTATGAAGGGCTTTATTAGTTCATTACAGTTATGCAGGTAGGTATTGTAATTGTGACGTCATACTTTTTGGAGTCAAGGATGTGAATTGCACTCAGAAAATAACTCAATGGATACCTACCCTCAAGTGAGCTAACTGTAATATGCAAAGACAGACTATGCCCCAATGCCAGATCTTTAGGTTCATTGGTTATTGACAAGAAACAAGAGATCCCAAGATGGGATCTTGGTGCCAAAGAATGATCTAATGTCTGACAATGGAAAGAGATATCTTTTCTCTGCTTTTCAAACTTTGACTGCATCCTACATATAAAAATTGGGTTTGAGACAGGTTGCTTCAGTACTTTCTGAGAAACAAACTTCAATTATCAAAATCCAAAGATGACTGCCTGTTGGCCATCTTGTTCACCGATCGGTCCAAAAACGCACTATGCACAACTAAGGCCCTAGGGGGGAACCTGCATGTGAAATATGAGACAGATCCCTTCAGTGCTTTTTAGCTTGCCTATTCGAAGAATAGGGGGAGCTAATGTTGTCACCCCAATCGGCGTCGGCGTCAGCGTTGGCGTCCCATTTCACGTTAAAGTTTTTGAGCAAGTTTTCTGTTTCGTCAATTGTTAAGCTTAAGTCATCATAAATGTTTACAATTTTATTTTCCTAATGTTGTATGGATGCTGAACGTGATAATACAACCAATTTGGGGCCCTTTAGGTTTTTTTTGAGTCTGTTAATTTGTCATATTTCCATGTTAAAGTTTTTGAGCAAGTTTCTCTTTTTGTCTATTGTTTAAGCTTAAGTCATCATAAATGTTTATGATTTTATTTTCCTAATGTGTGTATGGATGCTGAACGTGATAATACAACCAATTTGGGGTCCTTTAGGGTTTTTTTTTTGAGTCTGTTAATTTGTCATATTTCCATGTTATAGTTTTTGAGCAATGTTTCTGAATATTTTGTCAATTGTTAAGAATAAGTCATCAAAAGATGTTTATGATTTTACCATACACCGACATCAAACCTAATGTGTCAAACACCATATGGATGCTGAACGTGATAATTATAAAATACATACAACCAATTTGGAGGCCCTTTAGGGTTTTTTTTGAGTCTGTTAATTTTGTCATATTTCCATGTTGAAATATTGTAAATACTTGAACATCAACTTCTTCTGAATAGGCGAGCTTTGCTGTTATCTCCAACAGCTCTTGTTGAGAAATAGTGGTAACAATCTTTATCAAAATTCAAGATGGCAGTCTGTTGGCCCATCTTGTTCACTGATCGGTCCAAAGTGTATGATGCACAACTAGAGCCCTAAGGCAACCTGTATATGAAATTTCAGACAGATCCCTTCAGTACTTTCTGAGAAATATTGGAAACAAACTTCATCTTTCAAAATTCAAGATGGCAGCCTGTCGGCCATCTTGTTCATCGATAGGTCCCAAAATGCAATATGCTCAACTTTGGCCCTAGGGTAACCTGCATGTAAAATTTGGGACATATCCCATCAGCACTTTCTGAGAAATAGCAGTAACAAGAATTTTTTAATGGACTGAAAGACATACAGACGGAAGGAAGGATGGACGGACAACGGACGAAAGGCGATTTGAATAGTCCACCATCTGATAATGGGTGGACTTAAAAATAAAAGGTTTTGGCCTATTCAATACCTGTGAACTTGAATGAAAACAAATGAAGTTTATTAAAAGAATAAAACATTTCCACAAAATTCAACAGTTTATTCACATTTAATAATATACAATACAATAGAGCTTGTTTCATAGCCTGTAGATCTATATTCTCCAAGGCGATTAATTGATTCTGTATTTAGGTAAGAGCTTGTTTCATAGCCTGTAGATCTATATTTTCTATGTCTACATGTGTGTCCATATTTTCCATGCCTCTGTTGTGCCAGTGCTTTTTATTGCCCCTTCCACGTCCTCTCCCTCGCGTTCTTTGGAATGACCGACTTGTTCCTTGACCAAAGCAAATATTGTTTGGAACTCTGCAACATATATGTAAAAATGAACAATAACAAAATTGTTTTTTATAACTAAGGTACTGTAAACTGGATTACGTGAAAAGGAAAACACTAATTACACGAATGCCTTTTTAATGCAAAAAATGTTCCCGACACGAAAGTTTTGTGTCTGTATGAAACTATTCTGCAAAAAGTTAACAGTAACATTTACTGTGAAAATAATATTACAAAATGCTGACACATGCAAATCACAATATTAAACATTCGCAAATATTCCATATTTTCAGTGCTTAACTGTCTAATGTCGTGATACTAAGTAGAGGAGTCCATCCACAAAGTAATATTACTTTGTGGACTACAATTAATCCTTCATTTAAAAATTTGCTTGAAAATTTCATTTGTGGAGACCTAAATACAACAGAGCTCTGTGTTCTTGTAGCTAAACTTGCTCTTGCCCAATATTGGGCATGCCACCTCAAACACAAACTCACTTGTAGGAAAACTGCCTCCTCGGTGGTGATGTATCCTTCATTTTCTCCGCCTCTTTCGCCCCAAATGGTCCACCTGGTCCATTCACTCCTTCAGTAACTGATACTGTTGTCTCCATTGTGTCAAACGTTGTGATTTCCATTTCTGACAATTTCCCACCATTGCTTTTACTGAAACCACAGAATAAATATCACAAACCACATTATAACAGAAGTAACTATATTCACTGAACAGACAACATTTGATTTACTTTGTCCTAGTTGGTACTGCCCATGTCGTCACGGGGGAGGCCACATACACTTTTTAAATATAATATTGAATACATTTTGTCAAAGTAGGCCCTGCCCCTTTGGGGCCTCCATTTAATTTTTTGCTTTGTGTCCTATTAACAGCCAGGGTCAATCAAGAACATGTCATGTTATTAAGGAGGTGTAAGAAAGCTGGAGTACCTGTAGAAAAACCACCGACCTGTGGTCAAAAGTTGGCAACTGGCCCACATGGAATTCAAACTCGCGACCCAGACATGAAGGACCTATATTGAGATATCTAAAATGACTCAGTCACCACAGCCCCTTTCTCTCTGGTATCCAGGAAAACCAAGATCTATCATGATACAACAAATGCATCCTTTGATATTCCTAGCTGGCTTCGCCCCTCTAGCCCCAGTATCAAATGAGAACAACTTTCTATCAAAATACAAGAAGCTGATTGTGATAAAAAAGACTCTGGAATCTATGTACCTCTGTTTACTCTGCTCTCGATCAAATCTGTAGTTACTTGGGTATTTGTGAAACTTGATGACATGATTTTTCCTTTCTTTTCTTGTAGAAAACTTGCAATTACATGACTCAACCAAACACTGAAACTGATAAAGATAAACAATTTTATGATAAAATCTCCAGGTATTTTACATCTATAATAAATAAACAATTCATTATCATCAAAAACGGAACAACCATCTTCTGTGATCGCTCAGGCGACAAATGTGACATCACAATGATGTCAAAATAAGTGGCATCAGTAGTTCATGCACTGAAGTTTTCTAACTGCTTTTGATAATGCTATATAGTGGACTGCAGTAAAAATGTACGTATATACATTTATACCTCTAAAATACCAACTCAAATTCATACACTTATATCATAAAAATGATTTTGTTGTTAGCCCTGATCAAACTTTTCACTTTTAATTCAAATAAACTTAAGTTGAATTCTCAGATAACTCAAATGGTATACACAAGTACCACCTAATTTCAAGTAAGATATTATTTTTCTGAAATAAGCCATTATTAATTCTGATAGTAAAGATTCTTGTCAGAATGGATGTGCCTGAATATAAATGGCTTGTGGTTCTTATTGATAAACCTTTTTGTATCTATGGTTTGCTGCCCTTTCTCCTTTTGATATAGTAAAAAATATATATAAATACCATTGGTTGTTTCTCAGCTTGGACAGCAAACATGGAATCATGGCACTCTAGGATGTGAAGGTCCAGAAGATGATTGTTGGGGAAGTTTTTACGACATGTCTGACAAACTCGACTGTGTACCAAACCGTAGTGACTTTCATAGCTGTTAAATACAAAGACATCAACATTATTCCAAACAACAAAGATGGGTGAATCACTGTAAGATATACAATACACTATAACCATTTAGGCCACAGATTTTCTTAAGATCGAGGGACATGACTCTTACCATTACTACATAATTCTGATATATCAAGGGACACAACTCATATATTTATTGCTTATACTCCAAGGGACCTAACTGTAACCATTAACATAGGTTTCTAATTTCAACAAATTTTATTGACATGATGTTGCAGTCAAAAGGAGTGAATAACAGGCAAAGCCTATATATATTCTTTTCTAGTTTTCTAAAATTCCAAACCATTACCACAGATTTATGTTACATCAAGGGACATAACTCTAACCATTACCACAGATTTCTGATACCTCAAGGGACATAACTCTAACCATTACCACAGATTTCTGATACCTCAAGGGACATAACTCTAACCATTACCACAGATTTCTGATACCTCAAGGGACATTAACTCATAAATAATTTTACAGGTTTGTTATAAGGTCTCTAATTCTCCATATCCCACAGGATAATCTGGTCAAACACTGAGTTGAGACACTTGACAAACATATTAACGCAAGATCTAGAGCATGAGGACAGACTGCTGGGCCACATCATGTACATGTTCAATTGTCATGTGAGCTGGAGAGTAGAGCTACATGTAATATCATGTGAATTGCATGATTACTTCTTTAAGTTTGATTATTGTTAAAAGATTCTCATTCTTCGACATTTAAAGTGATTTTTCAGGGTATTTTTGGGGAAAAGTTTTCCTAACAAATTGGGAATTTTTAATACCAAAAAGAGCAGCTTGGGAAAAAAGCTACCCATTACTGAACATGGTATAATAAGTGATTAGATATTGTATAACAGTAAACTGTTTCATTTTATCAAAAGGTGACGGCCATAACTACAGTTTCAGAGTAGTTTGTTTTAGATTAAACAACGAGGGGAGAGCTTTTCAGTTTTGTTTGTTTTTCAGAGATTTGATTTGGGATTTTATCCATCGTAATTGTGAAAAAATAGAGGGGTTGGGCATTGGGAATGGGGTCTGTAGTATATAAGGAGAAAAATCACTGATTTAAGTACCTGGAATGTGTGTTTGTAAATTCAAAATCTACAATAAATCAATGAAGTCCACATACCTTGCATGGGAACCAAAAGTCTTCCCACAGTTAGCTAGCTGACATAAAAACTCTTGATCTTGTTTCCTGAAAATTATATTGATAGCTTTTTAGATAAACCATGATTTTGATAAATTTCGCGAATTTTGATGCATCTGTAAATTTAGTAAAATTAAAACACCTGCCAATAATAGCAAAATTAAATCACCAGCAAATATTAACAAGTATACAGTAATATCTGTATAAGTATAGTTTTGCTTATCTTCAGGATATACATATAGGTTGGACTTTGTGACAGTCACACCTAAGTAATAAATTACCTTGTCTCTTGGATCTCCTCCTCCACCAGAAGTTACATGTTTAGATGGATAGTAACACAGATTGTTTCCCTCCTCAAAAAAAACTACAGTCCATCGTAAGTCTCCGCTTACAAACTTTCCATCGGCATGGCACACCCATACTTTTACTTGTCAAAATTTCTCACAAAAAAAATGTTTATCAAAATTAAAGTCTTTGAAATAAATAGAAAGAAAAAAAAACCTGTTTATGCTTTATTTGTACTTCATTTTTCTACCATAGGAAATGACAGTCTGTCCATGATGTCATCTATTCGGTTTTGAAGAGTATCCAGAATATCAGCAGAAATGAAGAGGTGTGTCTCGTCTAGGTCCTGTAGAACAAACTTGGATTTAAATGCGTCCGTTTCGTCCAAATGGAGAAGGAACTGCTTCATGGCTGGGTCACATTCTACCAGGATCCCCTTCGTCACGTTTACCATATTAACCTGTAATAACACAGACAATTCATTTAAGCACTGATGTTTCTACTTTTTTAACTTAATTCATAGGGTATGAAAGAAATTTTTTTTGCAAAAAAAGTTTGCAAACAAAATTTATTATTACATCAATGCTTATTATTAATTTTCAGACTACTTGATAACATAAAGTATGTTTAAATGTGTGATCAGATTCTTTTGATTTTCCAATGGATAGTTTTTTCTAAATCAATATGCAATGTTGACATCTCTATTGTGACCATTGTGATGTTATGATTACGTCAGATTTTCGCGCCATTCTCAGATTTTTCTTCATAGTTAGTATACCATTTCCTATACAGCTACTGGGACCTAACCAGTAGTCGTGATTATTCTACAGTACATCCAGATTTCCGAAATTATCTGGAGTTGTTGATGAATACTTCATGATGGTGTTGTTTTGTTTATGTGAAAATAACATAATGTGTTTCATGAGATGCAAAAAAATCCCCCCCCCTAAATCACGACTTCTGTTCCTTCACAACTACTGGCTGCAGTATAGTTTGTTGAGATCTTCCCAACAGCAGGCCTAGGGCATCTGATGCGGTGAATCAATGACTATATAGGTTATTAGGTTTTGTCAGCAATTAAAGATGCTCCACCGCTGACAAATGGTATTTTTCTTTTTCACTATCAAAAACAGGAGCAGATGATTTAGTATATTTCTTCGGTTACAAAAGTTACTTACTTTACACCATTTCCACCCTTGAAAAGTTTGAGCTTCTAATTTTACTTAAAGTTAAAAATATGAAAAATAAGTAATTGCATCCCGAAAAAATTCCATGGCACTATATTATATATAAAATGAAGTACTGATTGTGCATGCACCAAAGGCGTAATAAATTATTTTATATTATTTTTTTTGTGTTAATTAGGCACATATACACACGATTAAACACAAATTATTGTTCGAATGATGAATATCATTTATGCTCTGTCAGTAGTGGAGCATCTTTAAGTGCATTGTCAAGTTCAGATCTAGAAAAAATACCATTGATGTGGAAGAAGAACAGAGATGGACCTATGACTGAGCCTTGAGGAACATTGGACTTTACTATGCTAGACTTTCCACCCTCCATTATATATATATTTATATATATATTATATTATGTATATAACAACCTATTTCCTGCTGTCATTAATCCAGGTCTTAACCTTCTCAAATTCTACACTATGATTGTGGAGCTTATGACAAAGAAACGAATAACTAACCAATCAGGGCATCGCTCCGTTTACCTTTGTCAATGTTGGAGCGGACATCATCAACGATCAGCTGACTAGGCTAGCACATACACATGACATAGACACAGTATACAGTGTTTATCAGCGTGTGTGGTGATGTTACTGACATCGAATATGTTCGAATAATTTGCTGTGTATGCATGTTTTAGCGAAATAGTCCTATGTTTTTTTCTGGTTTAAGCTTGGAACCTTTGTTTAAAGACGGAAGAAATGTGTGCTAATTATAAATTCCAATCATGGAAGCTACAACCTAAGGTATTGAGAGAATCGAAGCTATATTAGAGGTGAGTTCTGATAGGATTTTAGGTTTCAATTCATCAGGACATGTATCTTTATTTGTGTTTAAACTTTGAAGGGTTTTTGAACACAAGTCGGAGTGATGACAATATCCGACATGAGATGATGAGAAAGTTTGTATCCTAGGTGGAAGGTTGCATGAAGACTGACTGGAATTGTTTGTTAATATGTCCGCCTTAACTCGGTTACAAAACATAACAACAAATCTAGATGTGTGTTTGTTTCAGGTTGTTACCTACCTAAGACCCGATCTCACACAATCACCGTTGTCTCTCAAACGTAGGCTACTTAAAAAAGCGTATGACTGATCAGGATGATCATGACTGACTCTTACATAAATAGATGGAGGGCCTACGGATTGTGGTACGATCGGGCAGGATCGAACTAGAATGTAATTTTAGATTGTTATACAATGTTTAGGCACACACACACATATTATATATATATATTTGAATTTATTGCCAGTATTTTTAGATTCTACCAGGGTGGTATAACACCATATATATATGTATATATATATATATTTGAATTTTTATTGCCAGTATTTTAGATTCTACCAGGGTGGTATAACACCATATGAACCGATACAAAGGTCCTTATTATTTGTATTAAATAGATAATTTCTGATGTCAAAAACAAATATGTGATATGCATGTTCATTTACAAGAAAAACGTTTGTCATAGATCTAGAACACCTGTTGAAGAACTCAACGTTTGGGAAATGACGTTCACAAAGGAATATGTCGATGTTTCTAAATATGGAAACACTGATCATGAGTCGATATGCTTTGAGTGGAGAACTCGATATCATGTGACCATATATTAGCCAATGAGAATCATACATGTAGCATATATCTAATGTCATGCAGTTGCCGTAGGCCTATGACAAGGACATAGATGACATGACATTTAAAGTCACTTTTAAATCCTTGGCCTATGGCAATAAAAGGAGCTTAAAAATTGTTAAGGCTTAATTTGTTTTATACATATAAAGATTAGACACAAGTTGTAAACTTATAATCCGTCTTCTCTCGTAAATAAAATAACGATGATATATATATATATATATATAGTAAGTACATGTATATTCTACACGGGACCGGAAATATTAGTCAAAATAATGATGGTCGAAAGTATCAAAACTAGCTTAAGAAAAAAAATTTACAATGTATTTCAAGCATGATGAAATTTCTCTGTACCTGCGTGCATGTATAAATTATAATTATCAATTAATTTCACACTCTAACCCATCGCTAAAAAGAATAAAGTGTCAAAAATTAGTAATACACTTTTATTCAATGTACAAAGATAGATACTTAGAACAGAAATAAAAGTTTTCATGTCTCACATACTGTACCATTAAAGGCCATTTCCAGGATATAATTGAAACATTAATATGATAATTATATATATATAATGCTCACAATGAATTTTAATATTCAAAATATATAATCCCCAATTATTCATCATTTCAAAAATTACCACATTGAGTATTGCTTTAGGAAAATACTGCCCAGATCAGATTGTTCAAAATTGTAATATAAGATATCAATTGTTTCATTATACAATACAAATGTTTATAACTATTAGATACGTTATATAACCACACATACACTATATTTCGCCGATTTTTAATTTTGAAATGACCTACATGTTAATGTTATTTAAGCATTGAAGTCACTATTTTTTAATTTCATCGGGGTATGAAAGAAATTTTGTTTGCAAACTGTGTGAATCCGCGTAGCGGATTCTCACAAAAGTTTGCAAACAAAATTTATTTCATAACCCGATGAAATTAAAAAGTTGTGACTTCAATGCTTATAATTAATTTTCCAGGCTACTTTATAAAACGAAATACGTTTACACGTACGATTCCATTGATTTTTTCCAAGGGATTATTTTTTCCAAATCAATACGCAACGTCAATGTTTCTATTGTGACGTCACGATAACGTCTGGTTTCCGCGCTATTCTCGGATATTTTTTTTCATCGTGGAATGAAAAAAAAAATGAATAGGCCAATCGGAAAGCCAGAAACAAAGAGAAAATTAACTATTTTAATTTGAAACGCGTGTTGTAATTTTTCTTCTTCCTATTTTCCTCGCCCATAAATTAACACCGTAAAGTAAAACATGGTATTTAACAGTTTACCAATGAATATTGCAGGTTCACGTAAGCTGAGATTTAGATAATAAATGTCTCCGACGTATGCTATAAATGTGGCTTGTCATGGTTTGATCAAAAGTCAACATCTGGGCTTGCGTTGTGCGTGGTATTTTTAAGTCGCCTGTGATAAACTGGACCACAGGCGTTTGCAGAATAGATTTTTTTTTTCATTTTGTTGATGTTATGAGAGTATAATGATAATGGAGAACGTGCAAATTATATATTTACTTTTTCACTGCAGTTCCACTATGTAACCTTACCAAGCGCAGTTGGTAGTCATATAGACAATGAACTTTAAACTCTTATTATGACATCATTATCATTGTGACGTCACAATGGTTGAGCCAGCGATCACGGAAGACGGCTGTTCCATCCATGACGATAACGAATGATTATTTAATTATAGGTGCAAAATTCCTTGGGATTTCATCATAAAATTGTAACCAAATGTAAATATAAGCATTGAACGTCTTTTAGTTGGCATTCATTTTGGCTATGAATGCCAACTGAAAGATGTTCAATGCTTAAATAAAATTGCTGTAAAAAGTATACTGTAACGGTATAACACACCATAGTCCTATATACCGTTTTACTTTTTGCAGCAACTATATATACATGTACAAGCGACCGTGATCTGGAAAACGGTGTTTGCATAATACAATTGGGCAATTCATCAAGACTTTTTAACTTTCCGTCGAATTAATTAAAATTTCTTTAAAAACATCTTCTTCATTGCTGTTATGCATAGACTTTGCGAGAAATATTTACATATACAATAATAAAAAATGTATATTTATGCAATAATATACAGTTGTTGACTGGATTTGTTGGTCCAGGAGTGTCATACGAATTTTGAGCCTGATCGGAAAAAAACCCAGTATGGCCGCCAGGCAGCCGTCTTCGATTTTGATGGTTAAAGTTTCTTACCGCTAATTCTCAGAAAGTACTGAAGGGATCATTTTCAAATTGTATCTGTATATTCCCCTTGGGCCATAGGAGTGTCATGCTGATTTGAGACTGATCGGGAAAAAATGTGGCAGTTGATGTTTGTAACCGCTATTTTCTCAAGACGTACTGCACGGATATTTCTTAAATTTTACTTGCTTGATTCCTTTGGTCTCTAGGAGTGTCATGCTGATTTTGAGACTGATCGGAAAAACAATATGGCCGCCAGGATGGCCGCCAGGCAGCCATCTTAGACTTTTATAGTAAAAGTTGGTTGCCGCTAATTATCAAAAAGTTGTGAAGGGATAATTCTCAAATTTCATATGTAGGTTCCCTTAGGGCCCTTTATATTTTGTGCAAATTCCATTTTGAGACCGATTAGTCAACACGATGGGCGCCAGACAGCCATCTTGGTTTTTGATAGTTGAAGTTTGGTATCGGTATTTCTCAGAAATGACTTAAAGGATCGTTTCATGTGTAGGTTCCTCTTGGATCCTAGTTGTGGATATAACATTTTTGGACCACCATCTTGGATTTTGATTGTTGAAGTTTGTTACCACTATTTCTTAGAAAGATTCCTCTTATCTCAATCATAGATCCATCTTTGGTGGGGCGCCAAGATCCCTCTGGGATCTCTTGTTATATGAGACAAATTCATATGCATATAACCGGATTTTTCAAATAATTGGAGCGTCGATTTGATTCTACTTACCCACTTGCGGATAGTTAGGCACATGGATACGTCACGATTGTACGGCTTTTCTATATCTGTAATGCACTTTAATAAAGTGATAACACATATTTAAAGGCCATACTATTATATTGTGACGTAACCATGAGTCAAGTACAGATATCACTTCATAATTTAGGGACGTTCACGATTTGGGGATGAAGGAAGGTCAGAGAACCGAGAGAAAAACCTCTGACCTATGTTCAATATCAGACAGCTGCACTTCACGTGGGATTTGAACTTGCGACCTGGAGTTGGGTGGTTTGTTGTATTTTTTTGGGGACACCTTATCTACACGGACTCTGCGACCTCTAGCTCTCCTCTTGCATTAACTAACTTTGTCCCCATGTTTTCCACTTATAAATGTCATCGTTGACATTCCGAAGATTTAGCAAGCTTTGATTACTATGGACCGAACACGACGAAATTATTCACCGTCTAAGCAACGAAGCCAGGTGTTAAGCTGTTTGCCCTCTTCAGAGACCTGCACACTCATCTCATTACTGGACTTAGAAGAGGGTACAGTAACTGTTGATATATATATGTATGCCGATACACATACAGAATGTACACTGATAACGTTATACTCGTGACCGTGTCCACCTCTCTCTAGTCGTATGGAAGGCTGTGAGTACATAGACATTTTTGTTGCTTTTATTCCCATGGATGTAGCAACTGAGACAATTTATTACCTTTTTTATGAACATTTGTTTCGTTTATAGCGTCATGGAATACAGGTATACTTCCTATTGTTGTTTATAATCCCATTTAATTTACTTTAGTAACTTGGATTTTTATTGTTGAACTTTTGGTACTGTTTTTAGATTACGAGTAAATACACTTTATTGTCATATTAGCAACGGGATCAGACGGAAGTTGAGTGAAGCATTGGTTGTCATATTTTTGACATGCATTAGTGTGTAATATACATTGAGTGATCTAGCATAGCCAATGGTTACATGTATATATATACTAGAACATAATCATTCCTGTTATAAAACGAAAAAGGGTGAACAATAAAGTATGAAAATAAAAGTTAGACGTTTGTATAGTGAAAAATATCATTTGATGGAACAGCCAATTATTTGGCAGGAAAGAGTTGAGGTCTTGCAACTTCCGGTATATTGCCACGGACAACCGACTAAACAATAAAAGTAGATGAAATAGTCCCATTGATAAAACGGGATATTTAAGTATTGAATGTCTTTCAGTTGGCATTCATAGCCATTATGAATGCCAACTGAACAGAGACAAATCCAATGAAGCGCCTAGTGCGCTTCATGTTGAATTTGCCTCTGTTCAGTTGGCATTCATTTTGGATATGAATGTCAACTGAAAGACGTTCAATGCTTATATTTACAAATTTGGTTACAATTTTATGATGAAATCCCAAGGAATTTTGTATATATAATTAAATAAATCATTCGTTATCGTCATGGATGGAACAGCCATTTAAACAGCTGTCTTCCGTGATCGCTGGATCAACAATTGTGACGTCACAATGAAAATGACGTCATAATAGCGCTTGAAGTTCTTTGTCTATATGACTGCCAACTACGCTTGGTAAGGTTACATAGTGGGACTGCAGTGAAATTTCATAGGCAAATATTTGTTTTCGTCAGTTGGTTGATTCATATAGTGACGAAACACTTAGAATGTAAATATAATAAATTAAACTTTCGTTATCGTCAAGGATGGAATATTCACAATGATAATAACGTCATAAGAAGCGATTGAAGTTCATATTCTATATGACTGCCAACTGGGCTTAGTAAATGTAAATATAAAACGATAATCTATTTCAAATATTTTTATAAAAATGTATTTCCATGTCAACATAACTGATCCGTTTTTCGGAATATCTTCTGAAAGATATTGATAATCTATTTCAAATATTTTTATAAGAATATATTTCCATGTCAACATAAGTGATCCGTTTTCAGAATATCTTAAATTTTTCAGTGAATTATCATACTGACGTAAAACCCAGTTATTTCTTGACCTTTTGAGTTCTGATCGTGATATTAGTAGCCAGAGCCTAACTGTCAATGTAAATACAGGAAAATATCATTATTGGGCTTAGCAGCAACATATAGGTACTGTGCAATGGTGATGCAAATATTCAAACTTACAAACGCCTTCTTCATTAAAATTTACAACACATATAATATGTTCTATCATAATTATTTTTCTTAACCCTTAGAGTGCCAAGTTATTTGAATCTGCCAGCCACGGCAAAAAAAAAAAAAAAAAAAAAAAAAAAAAAAAAAAAAAAAAAAACCCACAGCGACCAAGTTGTGACGTTTTCCCAATTATGACGTCATAGAACCCAGAGCTAGTCTAGAGACATTCTTCTGAACGTAAAATATTGATGACGTCTGTGTAACCACGTATTGCAACAAAAATACCTGTGATTTACAGTTTTTAGAAACCACTCAGCTTGATAGCTGCCACCCTATACAATGAAATTCAAAAGGCACGTAATCCTTCATGATACAAAATCGGTAGATTTACACTTCAAAACACCATTAAATGTTGCATGCAATATTTTAGAAGCATTTTGCTGTGATTCAGAAACGGAAAAAATATACGTGAGAAAATAAATAAAAAATCCTATTTAGAATATAAAATGGAAAGATAAATATGACGATTTTTTTGTAAAGGTTTGTGTAGTTAATGAGAAAATATTTACCTGTTTTGTTGTTTATTTTTAAATAAGGATGTGCAACGGGGCAAACGTATGTAAATTTTACCGCGTCGTCATTGGAAATCGGCAGATGTGTTGGAAAACCGAATGTTTTGACATCAAAGATGTAGACGGTAGTTTGGTGACAAAAAACTGTAGTCTTTTGCATAAGTGGTTGTAGATTCTATTTATCATGTATATACAGGGTGTCCCAAAAACATGTCCCGACTTTGACAGATAATAACTTTTGCAATACTCAACTTTTTATGAAATTTCAAAATGATTTGGAAAGCAGGAGCATCCAAATTTAACTTAATTGGGTACAAATGTACATATAAAATCATCATTTTGTGTGATGACGTCATAATAGAAATGATGACATCATCGATGATGTTACATTTTGGTGACTTTCTAGCACCACGAAGATTCAGGCTGAAGATATTTAATTATACAATGCGGTTGGAAAATCCACTTCTTTAGTAAATGAAATGTTATAAAAATGTCACCCAGGATATGCAGTCCACTTCCAGGAAGTAGATTTAAAGAATTGTGAGGTGGTGAGGAATTTCAGGGACAGAATTCATCATGTCATCGAAAAGAAGGGTGGACATCTCCCGCCCATTCTTTAATGAAAGTTTTTGATTTTCTGGACCAATCTCGAAATTAGCGAAATATGACTTTTTCTCGATTTTCAATATAAATATTAACAAAACAATATTTGTCCGGGTTGTTATATATCATTGTACAGAGCAGATCATTACCTTTCTAATGGTATATAGATCAAGTTCCTCCGTCTATCAAAACATTTTTATAAAGCGTCAAACTCGGGACATGTTTTTTGGGACACCCTGTACGTACATTGTACATAAGGTTTGTAATGAAATTAATACTTGATCTAATTATCCAAATTGTATTTTGATAAGTCTTTGATATAAGTTGACACGACGTAGGCAACTTATATACACCAGGTAAACCCTGGAAAAATACATTCATAATGTATGTAATACCATTGTAAGTTTTCAAAACCCAAAGGAGGCAGGCAGACAGACAGACAGACATTCTTTATTTCCTCTTTTTACAAGAGATTATGTTGGTGTCCGCGATCTCTTCAGCCCCTCGCTATCGCCTATACAACAAGTACATGTAGAGTATGATTTTTACCGTTTTTTTATCAAGACCCCCAAAACGCCTGAAATTGTCTATGAACACTTTGGTGGGTTAAGGGCCGACTTGGTATAAGCTGTAACTAAATTCTCAAAAAAAAGCATGTACAAAATATATACAAAGGGCACGTAAACAATTGTCTTTCTTCCTGCTTTATCGCATCTATACAGTTTCCATTCAGAGATAATCAACAGATTCAGGTAAAATACCATAAATGTGCATGACTTGACAATTTTTATTTTAAGATTATTAAAGCATGGAAAGCAAATACACATTTTTTAAATGTAACATTAATATTGTTCCAATATACTGTAGTCCTTAAGTTAAGTGTTCCAAAAACGGACTTTCTCTTCCTGTAACGTGATTTTGTGTGTATACCTTTTTGGTTATACAAATAAATCACATTAATCAAATCAGTAATGAATCTTTAGCGTTGATACTATGTATATCTAGAATACTCATTTTTTTTCTCGTCACGCTTTTATTTGTATGTGTGTGTATGCGTATATAGGTTTCCTCCCGTCATGTTTTTCATATTCTACAAAATATTTCCGAGACGCGACTGTGCCGCAGAATTTATGCATATAGATATACTAAACGTTGCGATGTCCTTTCCTAATTAACGAACGAAACTGGTACATTAATCGTAAATTACCAGACCGTATATGTACACATATTTTATTGCAGTACACCATTTATATAGTAGAGACTAAGTTGTGTAAAATCCATCACATGTGTGTGTAATTATCGAATATCTAAAACAGGAAATACTACATGTACATTATTGGTAGACTAAATATAAGGGTTTGGTTCTTTTAGAAATTGATTTAAACTATGCATATATGTATATAATTTCTTCAACAATGAATGTATTTATAAGCATAACTAATTCCATATCTTTCACGTAAAATATTGCAGATAGGAATCAAAATACAAAACATCAAGGATCAACGAGCTTTGTGTTGTTGAAGTATATTTTCATAGAAGGTAGTACAATAGCTTTTTGTTGTTTATATAGATTTCTATGAACGATGGCACCTTAGCATTTTTAGCTCACCTGGCCCGAAGGGCCGGTGAGCTTATGTCATGGCGCGGCGTCCGTCGTCCGTCGTCCGTCGGCGTCCGTCGGCGTCCGTCTGTCCGTCAACATTTCCTTTAAATCGCTACTAGTCCTAGAGTTCTGCATGGAATGTAACCAAATTTGGCCACAAACATCCTTGGGGGAAGGGGAACAGAACTTGTATAAATTTTGGCTCTGACCCCCCGGGGGCAGGAGGGGTGGGGCCCAATAGGGGAAATAGAGGTAAATTCTTTAAATCACTACTAGTCTGCATGGAATGTAACCAAATTTGGCCACAAACATCCTTGGGGGAATAAGAACAGAGTTTGTATAAATTTTGGCTCTGACCCCCCAGGGGCAGGAGGGGTGGGGCCCAATAGGGGAAATAGAGGTAAATCCTTTAAATCACTACTTGTCCTAGAGTTCTTCATGGAATGTAACCAAATTTGGCCACAAACATCCTTGGGGGAAGGGGAACAGAACTTGTATAAATTTTGGCTCTGACCCCCCGGGGGCAGGAGAGGCGGGGCCCAATAGGGGAAATAGAGGTAAATCCTATAAATCGCTATTAGTCATAGAGTTCTGCATGGATTGTAACCAAATTTGGCCACAAACATCCTTGGGAAAAGGGGAACAGAACTTGTGTAAATTTTGGCTCTGACCCCCCAGGGGCAGGAGGGGCGGGGCCCAATAGGGGAATTAGAGGTATATATTCTCATTCCTTCAGAAAAGAAACAATGAACCTGTATTCAGAACATTACTTGGCATTACAAACAGGTGAGCGATACAGGCCCTCTGGGCCTCTTGTTAACGTTATTTATGCATATTGCTATAGAAAATAGTATCTGAGCCATTTTATTTATCTTTATGTGATGTACTTCAGCTTTGTTGTTGTTTTTATCTCTATACAAAGTAGAACCTATAGTTTTTGTTATTGTTTTGAAGTTATGGGACGTATTTTGTGTCCTCTTTATCGTTATGAAAACTGTCCTTTCGTCTCCTTGTTGCTTATATACCCATGTAAAGTAATGCCAAACTTTCTATTGTATATTTCTACGAAAGTTCATATTCGATATCCAGTTTTTTGTTGTTTATAGCTTCACCAGAGCCTTTAGTTGCTGAAAGCTTCATCAAAGGCAGTTACTGGGCATTGCTCATTGTTTAATTTAGTAACTAAACCTTTTTGCTGTTATATTATTCATTGAATGTAGGATTAATTTAGCTGCAATATTGTAGCTCAAAAGACTTTTAGACAGAAAATGGTGTCGTCTTTAGTTTTTTTCGGCCGATTCGTTCTAGGATTAATTAACTTTCTCGTTTCTCTATACATATACATTTGTCAAATGAAATACCGAAACCTTGGTGTTGCCTTTTAATGTCGTAGAAGTAATATATATGATATCTTCTACAGATGCAGTTCTGTATAAACGGTACTGGTTTTGGGGGATGGCAAGACGACGGCATCGACCCCTGTCTGTATGGGACATTGGCCCCACTGGTTCCCTTCACATACATACTCATAGTCAGGGTGTTGATTGCTTTAACGTTGGGGAGGAAGAAATCTGACGACAAACCCGATGTGGAGAATCCGCAAGTAGGCGAAGTATATGAAGACATAGACTTCGGTGAAGCATCCTGGATATGCTACGTGAGGCTGGTTCTAGGTAACTATATAATCTGTTTGTCGTTTTTCTCTTCAAATAATCGTTCATGACTTCATTTTTATCTGCTATAAAATGATAGTTGTTACCGTTCTGTGGTATGTCGATTGTCAATTGCTTCAGACCTTATTAGTCTCTTTACAAAATACGTTGTGTAGAGAAATATAATTATTTACAATATTCAACAAATGCAACATAGAAGGAGGACAAATTATATAATTTTTCAAACATAACTTTGACAAATTTACATAAATCTTTTAATATTTTTATATTTGTAGAGTTCATAAGCTATGAAAATTAAATAATATTTGGTGTGTTTCAACAGGGAACTTATTGGTGTTAGAGTGTGCCGTTCGAGGGGTATTGCTGGACATAATGAATGGATATGTCGTCGGTCAGCAGATCTTGACTGTTGCCATCACGGCGATAAATTGGATAATATATCTGAGCGCAGAAAGCTCAAAAGTGTCTATAAAGAAACGTAAAACAACTCTAACGAAATGGCTTTTGTCGGGATTCCTGTGTTTGATTCTAGTGAAGGAAGCGTTGGCACTGGTTTCCTGGTTCAGTCCGCACTATTGGTGGTCCATACACAGGTGAGTTGTAAGTGTCCTGTTCTTGTCTCTCGTGAACACGTGGCCCAGTCTCTCCCAGGATACATTGCCATCCCCACATGCAAATGAATTACAAACATTAAATCTTGGCTGTGAATGTGGGGACCGCTATGAACCCTGGGAGAGATTTCATGTGGCCGTGGTTAATTTTAGCTCGTCTCTTACATTCGAAGAGAAGCGGACTTAAAGAATCGCCCTGGCGTCGACATTGATTAAGGTATTAATGCAAATGTCAAAATGATTTTTTAACAACAAAGATTGATTTCTGCATTGATGAACAGATTATATGTGTGGTTAAGGGTATGGACACTCTTTTAAGGGAGAAAACCGCAGTATTTTGAAGAGGTCCAGTGGGTCAAAATGTACCATTGGTTAAAGATGCTCCACCGCTGACAAATGGTATTTTTTCCCTATCAAAAACTGGAGCAGACGATTTGGTATTTTTCTTCAGTTACAAAAGTTACTTTCTTTACACCATTTTCACCATTGAAAAGTTTGGGCTTCTAATTTTACTTAAAGTTTGAAATATAAAAAATATTTTATTGCATCTCGAAAAAAATCCCTAACACCATATTCAATATGGAATGAAGTACTGATAGCGCATGCACCAAAATCAAAACAAAATATTTTTTTATTATTTTTTTGTGTTAATTAGACATACATATACACGATTTAACACCAATTATTGTTCAAATGATGAATATCATTTATGCTCTGTCGGCGGTGGAGCATCTTTAAGAGTTCTAGTCTCAATGTTATTGTACAGGCGATTAATTGGCTACCGATCTCTAGAATAGTAAAATCATCATTAAAAAAGTCTTGATACTTTAAAATATCTAATTCTTATTCTGATGTTAAAATCCAATTTAACAATGCTTACCAAAACTCAAAGCGTGACAATTAGCCTACATTGTTTGTATCAACAGTGTGTCAGCCAGGACAGAGTTCGGCCTGTGGGTGATCAGAGTGGCAGTATGTCTCCTTCTCATGTTACTAAAAGTCATTCCACCAGTTTTGTGTGCTCCAAAGCACCACTTGCCAGTCGACACAGACGAAAAGGTAAGAAAATCAAAAGTGCAATTATGTACGTATCATAGATATATTCGTAGCAATGTAAAATATTGTGTTACCTTAGGAATATTACGTTTTTAACTGTGTTTTCCAAATACATCTGACTTCTTACATCATCTGTTGCGATATTACGAAAACACAGAAAACATTACTTCTGACATAAGTTGTAATAGTTGTTTTAAATAACGACAAATGAACTTGAAATAGTATTTAAAATTCATTTACATCACTTCACAATATGTACAGGATGACGAAACACGCTTTGAAATAAAACCTAAAACCATATGTTAGTCCTCTCTCTAAATTCACAGTTTTAATCGAAGTGCAACTAATCCATAAAAATCCTATTCCTTTGAACAGCTATCTGCTAATTCCCAGTGAAACACTCTTATTTTAAACACGTCATTAACAAGCTAATGCACAAACATGGTTTACATTACATCTATTAAAATAATCTACAAGCATCTGAATTAAGGAATTAAGTTAGGAATCTCCGTAGTTAAATATACACTGAGATTATAAATTAATTAATGTATCTAAATAAAGAACTCCTTGAAATGAAGCTAACTCTAGCTGTGTCCTAAAATAATTTTGTGAATTCCCCTAACCTTAATATATACAACTGCTATCTCTTTTAGAAGTAGAACATAGGTTTTCCAGAGTTCAGGCTATTTTTGTACGTAGACTCCCCTATATACCATTCCGGTGTACTTACGTCTACTTGGCCAAGTATCTAGGGTTTCCCCACACCCAAACTGGACGAAACCGACTAATCTAATACCATTTAATGAACATTTTACTCCGGAAATAAAATAATTATCTAGACACTATGAAACGAATTTCTGATTAATTACCAACAAATGAATGAGCTAAACAGAAGCAAACATTTGTCGTATTGTGTTCAAGGTTCTTAATTGAAACAACGAAGGATATTTTTTGTAATTCTTTAATGTATGTAATTGACATCCTACCCACGAAACAAATATAAATATGATCTGGGCTTAGCACCACAGGCATCTGTCCCGAATTAGTCCAGCCAACGGTCTATACATACATACCTATATATTATATTTTATATATAAAGTTGGTCATTCGTACCAGGTTCCTATGCTAACCACAGATAACACAGTTATATAACTATGATACTTGGAGGATATCGTATCAGATTTAGAGTGAAAATATATACAATTATCTTATCTAACCATTAAACTATAGCAATCTTCACATTGTGTTATCTCAATTTATCGATTCTGAAAAAAAATAAAAATCAATTTATTAAAATAAAACCACTACATTCTGCTTAAGACAACGGAAAATAAACATTTTCATTGTTTTTTGATTGCACTATATTAAATCGTTTCACCATTTAAATGTATAACCTTTTGGCTTTTGCCTCTTCAATTTTTCCATTTTCTGATTTGTTCTTTTCTGATACTTTATCTGGTTTTTAGATAGATAAACAAAAGAAAAAGGAGGAGAGGAAGAAATCCACTTGGTCCAATGTGTTTATCAAGTTGAGGATGATGCTGCCGTACGTTTGGCCCAAGGGGAATCGTGCCAAACAGGGCTTGGTGTTTGTCTGTGTGTTAATGCTGGCGTTAGGCAGGGTTGCCAACTTGTTTGTACCCATTGTCAGTAAAACTATCAGTAAGTACAGAGACCCAGCCTACATTGTGTGTCTACGTTAATACCGTATAGCAGATTATTTTCGCGGTTGAAGAATTTCGCGACTTTCGCTGAAAGAAGAGATTTTTTTTTACGAAAGAACATTTTGTGAACAATCAAGGTACAAGGCTATATTTGCTCAATCTATTTATAAATGGTTTCACGATTAAATATTTCGAGTTGATCGTTATTGTCTCAGAAAATCGCAAAAATGAATTCTCCGCCTAAATAACTGCCTACACAGTGGATTGTTGTGGAAATAGCCCTTCGGATGTAACATATAGCACGTGCACTGAGTGGATCACAGACTTTTGACTCAATATATACGTATCGAACTAGTATACAGACACCTCTATATATTATGTATTACACTTGGATTCCACATACATAGAGATAGCAGTATATATAGAGTCAAAAGCCTGTATGTGGATCGTAACAAGTTTATTCGCTGTCGAATTCAAAAGACAAGCTGTAAGAGAAAAAAACATCAAGTTACAAACTCAGAGTTTTTAAAAGTTGTCTCACCATTATACCACATTTTTGTCTGTCAAGTAAAAAGGGACCATGGACCCTCTGGAGCCCTTCACCATGGTAATGTCATTGACTATAGAATTAAAGGACTCGTAGATGTACTCACAAGTAGGGGGATAAATCTAATTTGTCTACCCGATATAAAATCTGATCAATTTAGATTATTGTAGAATTGTACATCTATGTTCGTATCACCACCTCTAGATACTTCTACTATGACATATGCTATGTTCTGCTAACAAAGGAATTCTGAACTACCTCAGATAGCATGCACTATGCACATATAGTAGTTGTATCCTTCAGGTTGTTGCTAGTAGAGTGGTTTTAAGATGTCCCGACATAATACCACAAGCCCCCCCCCCCCCACCTCTGGAGTTGAGTTAGAATCCTATGTGGTTTGGCAATAAACTGCACGTACATTTATGTTATTAGAAATGTAATAATTATCATGACAAAGTTTGGCTTCCTTACCAAGGCTTTACTTTTTATAATTAATGGGGTTAACGTCCTTGTTCAACTCAGGGCTGCTCTCTGGTTGATGGAGAGTAACGTCCCTGTTCCACTAAGACTGCTTTCTGATTGATGGAGTTTAAGGTCCTTGTTCCGGTTATTGCGCGATCTACGTGACCCTTTTTATAAGGTTCGGAAAACATTGCCCTGGACAACAGGTTTCTGACCTATATATGCAGGCGTTGGCTCGGTAGTTATATAATTATTGACCCATTTTTTTAAAGAATACGCTAGTAATAGTGACAGTGTTATGTCCGGACCATGGGATCTTCTGGTCAATAATTAATGTGAACGCACTACATCATGACCATGCGTAGCTTGTACTTCGCTTATTGCGGTCAAGAATTGACATGCTTTATTGTATTATACCGAGATTTCCTCGATTTGCAATCATACATTAAAGATGCTGTCAAGTACAATGTACAAATACAGATGATGGATATTTGGTATTAAAATTGTTCTTTGTTCAAAATAGCTGGCCTTGAGTTGATAAGTATGTGACAGAATAATTTGTCTAAACACTTTCGTTTCTCTTTTGTAATACCATGTTCTATTTAATGCTTTATTGTAAAAAGACAAATATCCTTATTTCGATGAATTAATTTTTGTTGTACAACATGAACATGAAGCAACTGATTTTTGAGAGTGGATGATCGGGGTCGATTTTACTCCTGTGAGACATTGCAGAAAACATTCATTAAAAGGTTATCGAGTAGATACGCTAATTTATACTTACACATATGTTTTACTTTATATGAAGATAGTCCTCTAAACCTGCCTATATCATTAGACTTTTTTCTGCCTATCATATCAGGAAAAAACCCCAATAATATAGTCAGGTTTAGCAGGTTTATATATAAACAGGGTCCAGACCTCGTGGACCTCTCTGATGTTTTCGCCTATGGTTGATCATACAATTTATAACTTCCGTCCATGCGCCTGAAACGCCTTGCCAACTATCTGAATTTTTTGCGAGAAAGACAATATTGTTGCACAAAATCAAATAATAGGAAAACATAAAAGATAGACACATCAAATAAATTCTTAACGTTTTCTATTTTTTTTTCAGTTGATAGTTTGACTACCAAAGTGATAGAAACGCCAAACCTAATGATGGTTTACGACTTTGTTTCCCCGACTCCCAGCGGAATGTCTCAGCCATCTAATCAGACGTCAGACCCCCTTATAATGGATTCCGAGAACAAGGAGGTGACAGAAATCCCGCCAATCTTCTGCTGGCAATACATACTTCTCTATTGCTTCCTGATGTTCCTGAAGGGAGGGGGTGCAGGTACTTATTCGTCAATAATATTGTTAGTTCAATACATATCGTAGCACTCGTTACATACCGGCAAATCCCGTACCTTCAAACATTTGCATAAGTTCTGCTCTGCAGTCGCGTCTCGGTGATATTTTTGTCAATATTCGTAAATTAAACTGCAACATCACGGGTAAATTTGCCGGCAATCTTCGGAAATTAACCGAGGTTAGCCGACTTTTTAAATTCTATCATTATATATTCATGATATTATGATATATTTTTCATTATCCAGGTCATTCAGGCATGCTGAACAACCTCCGATCCTTGTGCTGGGTACCAGTTCAGCAGTATACATCCAAACATATACAACTTAGTTTATTCCATCATCTACAGAGGTAAATATCTACTGATACTATTTACCATATAAGGTAACAAACTATACTGCTGGTTCATTCTATGAGGCATTGGTTAATATAGAATTAAACATGATGTTGAATATAATCAATTGAAATTTATATCTTCAATATAAAAGTGACCGTTTTAAATAGTTTTGAAATTTTACTCTTACTATCTCGAGTGAAACATTGCATTGCAGTGTATTACGTAGAGTTAAATCTATATTCATATTTTCTATAAGTTATTGTAATTGCTGTTTATTTTATTAATTGACTTCTTAATGACTTATAGTTTGTCCCTGAGATGGCATCTCCACAGACAGACAGGAGAGGTACTGAAGATTGTGGACCGGGGCACAAACAGTATCAATATGCTACTTAGGTACAGCGTTGTTAGACTTAGTAATTCTATTTTGCTTATACGGTAGTTTTGGTTATTGAAGGTAATTTTACAGCAAGAATATTAAAAAAAACTTATCACAAAAAATAAATACAATATTTTAATTTTAAAGAAAAGTTTAACGTCACAATTCCCCGATGTGGAGTTCCTCAAGGTGGTGTCATTGGCCCATCGATTTTTATATCAATTAATATGTATACAAAATAATATGACACACATTTTTAAAACTGGAAGTTATATGTGCCGTAACAGGGCGAAATTTTTTACATGTTTTCTTTTTCTACAGTAATTTATCGAAAACCATCAGGTTTAATGAATTAAGAAGTAAAATCATTCTTGAATAGACAGACAAATATGTATGATGCCTTATAAACATTGATTACAACAGAAAATTTGATGAACTGTAAAATTCTTGTTTTTGATGTCTAATGTATCTTTAGATGGAAATATACTTGCAGAAATCACTTAACAATTACTAATAACATTGTAATCAACTACTTAGCTTCATAAAGCCCGAGATACTCTGGCCCTGACACCAGACTTAGACATACTCTGGCCCTGACACCAGACTTAGACATACTCTGGCCCTGACACCAGACTTAGACATACTCTGGCCCTGACACCAGACTTAGAATACTCTGGCCCTGACACCAGACTTAGACATACTCTGTGGCCCTGACACCAGACTTAGACATACTCTGTGGCCCTGACACCAGACTTAGACATTACGACAGATAGACCTAAACCAGACGTCAATCTGTCATAATGTCTAAGTCTGGTTTCAGGCCAGAGTATCTCGGGCTAAGCTTCATGGTCTGACAATATGTAAATACAAAATGTATAATGATTTTTGCAGTACAAAAAGTGTACTGCCAAAATCATTATTCTACCCTATGCATTGTAAGTATTGTAATTCTCAGAATATTGGTAGTAGTTGGCGACGAATCAGATATTCTTGAGTATTAAAATTACGGCACGTATAACTTTAATATAATAAGAACATTTGTTTTTGTCAATATGGTGGTGTTGTACCGACCTGAATCCAAAATAATAATTCTATCTGTTACATCACCATATTGACCTCAACAGAGGCCTATAGGTAATAGACATGAATATGATGTCCGACTTGTTTTACTTGGATAATGGTTTCGTTGAATGATTTGTATGTTTTTGTAGCCATCTACTCTTTAACGTCTTACCTATAATAGTTGACATCACCATCGCCATCGTATTCTTTGTGTCCTCGTTCAACTACATCTTTGGTCTGATCGTCTTCTTCTGTATGGTCACATACGTAGGTGAGTTGGTGTAGAGATCGCAGGTGGTCAGTTTGTCAGACTGCAGGTGGTCAGTTTTGTCAGACTGCAGGTGGTCAGTTTGTCAGGCCGCAGGTGGTCAGTTTTGTCAGACTGCAGGTGGTCAGTTTGTCAAGGTAAAATTGGATATCTGTACTCTCTAGACCCTAAACACAAACATGAGATAGTTATATATGTACCCATGACGCTTTTGAGCATCTGCGATACTGAAAACCAACTTTCCTTCGCGGATACTAAACTTCACGTTTTCCATTTAAAAATCAGTTCGCGAAGATTTATTTTCGTGGATATGAAAATTTTCTTTTAATATAAACGATGTTTGTTAGGATAAACTTCTGCGAAATTCGCGAAAGTAAGTTGGTTTATAGAAGTATTTCTGCAGTGAAATTTATTATGTCTTTGTAACAAAGATCTTGCATAAGCAGCTGGTAATCCTTCACACTAAAAACAGTTTTATATTATGAAATTTCATTTGTAATAATAAATCCATTTGCATGTCACCTTCGACATTTTCTCGTCGACATTTATTCTATGACTGGGAAAGGTTTCGACAATACAATAGCGCGGAGCGCACTTAGTTTAGATGCAAATATATCCTTAATGCGTACAAGTGCAATAACTTTCGATGCGAATATTCTCTTGTTTGCAAACGGAATACTATTTTGCGCCCTTATCCAAAACATTTCATATATTGCGTTTACACACAATCGTATTCCCAATTGGGGGCCGCGGTGGCCGAGTGGTTAAGATGTCCCGACATATTACCACAAGCCCTCCACCTCTGGGATGCGGGTTCGAATCCCATGTGGGGCAGTTGCCAGGTACTGACCGCTGGCCGGTGGTTTTTCTCCGGGTACTCCGGCTTTCCTCCACCAACAAACCTGGCACGTCCTTACATGACCCTGGCTGTTAATAGGACGTAAAACTAAACAAACCAAAAAAGTATTCCCAATCTGATTAAAATCAGCTGTTTGATACTCTGCTTGCTTCGTGCTCCGCTATAAATAGCTGATTTTAATAAGATTGTAGTATTCCTTTAGCTGCACACAAAAACATTACATTGTTATGCGATATTATCACAAAATCATATCTTACTTTCCCAGCTATCACATAGGTATATCCGTGGGAGTAACATTTTTCCTTTTTCCTTGTAATAGGTGTATCGATTATGTTAACTGAATGGAGAACAAAATACAGGAGAGATATGAACAAATTAGACAATGAAAAAAATGCCAAGGCTGTGGATGCTTTACTTAACTTCGAAACGGTGAGTAGGCTTTATGTTTTCTTGCTATATGTGGAGAAAATGTTCAGATTCGCTGTCAACGTAATTAAGGATTATGGACATATTTCACTTATAGTCGTATTAAACTCAGTTTTATACTCGTCATCTCTCTCTGTAAAGTACTCATTCGTTGTTGTAATATACATGGGTCCTGTTATTATTCCCATAGGAACCACGGAAACAACGAAAAAATGTACACAACGAAAATGTCATGTTTTACATTAGTTGTGCTCTGTCAATGTGACATACCAATTTTACACCAAACCTTATCTGTTTCATGCCAATCCTATTTATAGGTAAAGTATTACGGCGCGGCAGACTTTGAGAAGGGTCAATACAAAGAAGCGATCGTCAAATACCAGGTATGTTCTACTTGGACAAGTAATCTGCAGAAATGTTAACACAGAAGGATACATGTACGTAAATCTATAATTCTTTACAGCACAACTGAAGACTAGAAGTGGTGACGGGATGGCTTGTTGATTGATTTTGACAAAGAAGTGACGACTATATGGGTATAAATGTTATTATACTGGATGTCTTGGATGTGGAAGAGATGACTTTGAGTGTCTAAATGTTACCACATTCTACTGGACGACTTTGACTTAGAAGTGACGACTATGGGTGTCTAAATGTTACCACATTCTACTGGACGACTTGGACTTAGAAGTGACGACTATGGGTGTCTAAATGTTACCACATTCTACTGGACGACCTGGGCTTAGAAGTGACGACTATGGGTGTCTAAATGTTACCACCTTCTACTGGACGACTTTGACTTAGAAGTGACGACTATGGGTGTCTAAATGTTACCACATTCTACTGGACGACCTGGGCTTAGAAGTGACGACTATGGGTGTCTAAATGTTACCACCTTCTACTGGACGACTTTGACTTAGAAGTGACGACTATGGGTGTCTAAATGTTACCACATTCTACTGGACGACTTGGGCTTAGAAGTGACGACTATGGGTGTCTAAATGTTACCACATTCTACTGGACGACTTTGACTTAGAAGTGACGACTATGGGTGTCTAAATGTTACCACATTCTACTGGACGACTTGGGCTTAGAAGTGACGACTATGGGTGTCTAAATGTTACCACATTCTACTGGACGACTTTGACTTAGAAGTGACGACTATGGGTGTCTAAATGTTACCACATTCTACTGGAAGACTTTGACTTAGAAGTGACGACTATGGGTGTCTAAATGTTACAACATTCTACTGGACGACTTGGGCTTAGAAGTGACGACTATGGGTGTCTATATGTTACCATATTCTACTAGACGACTTTGACTTAGAAGTGACAACTATGGGGGTCTAAATGTTACCATATTCTACTGGACGCATTAAAAGTGATGACTATTTGGGCCTATCTTCTATACTCCAGGGGTTCAGATCACTTACGACCTTTACACCTATTGACTATATATCTCATAGTAAAACTGGAGGCAACAGAACAAGTAATTTAGTCCTTTATGCACATCATAAGAGCAGTACAACGGTACTTTGTGGTTAACTGTGTGGCTTTTAAGTTTGGCGTCGCTCTTTCTGTAGTCCTCAATTGATTTTTCCCTGGCCTGTGATTAGTTTAGAGTTTTCGTCTGAGCTGCTTTCAGTTTTACTATAAGTAAGTCCAGGGGTGTAGAGATCGTAAGTGTTCGGAAACCCTGGAGTATCGAGGATGATGGGGATCTACATGTAAACAAATTCTACTCGACGCCTTGGACTTAGAAGTAACAGTTATTTTGGTCCATATCTAACCATATTCTGCTGGACGACTTGGATTTGAAAGTGACGACTATGTGGGACTCTATGTTACCATCTAAGTCAAAGTCTTCCACTAGAAGAAGTAACGTTTATGATGGTCTATATGTAACCATATTCTACTGGACGAATTGAACAGTTTTCTATGCTAGAACATTGAATCATTTTTGACAGAACATCATCGAAGCATTTATATTTGTATTTTCAGAAAGCCGAGTTTGTGAGTACATGCTCATTACACCTGCTGAACATAATGCAGAACGTGGTGATCACGTGTGGAATGATAACTGGGACTGTGCTGTGTGGGTGGGGAGTGGCCTACAGTATAAAAGGTCAACGTCTCACCGTGGGGGACTACGTACTGTTTGGGACATATATCAGCCAGCTTTATGGTCCTATACAGTGGTTAGGTAACTACTATAGGTAGGTAACTTCCATGTAGTGAAGGCATGTCGTCAAAGTATAACCATAAATGTAAATATTACTATACATGTAAACAAGACAATAGGCTTTCTGTTGATGAAATGGTGAGATACTGGCGAGATGTCCATTTGCGTAATTACTCCCCAAAATTAGGAAAACTCCACCAGAATGAATGTGGACTATATATAAGTAGTTATACTTCTTTTAAATATGATTATAAACCAAATCGTGTTGGCAAACGTCATGTATGGTCTTGTTACTAAATCGAATCCTAGAAATTTTGAAGCTTCCATCTTATTCTATTATCAAGACGTTATTTGGTTTACAGAATGATACAGGCAGCATTTGTAGACATGGAGAATATGTTCGATTTGTTTAAAGAACCACAAGAGGTGAGTGTGACACACATATTTTTAAAGTATTTTTCTTATGAATTTTAATATAACCCTATTCTGTCCACAGTGTCACCGATAAGAAGTACTCTATATTTGCTAATCATCGCGAGGCGTTTAATTTCGCTAAATTCGTGGATTCATCCAAAATTCGTGAAATGTAATACCTCGCAATATCTATCAGAATCATGATTTTACATACTACAACCTGTCTAAATACTTGAAAATATTCCTCGAGAATAAGTTTCAAACAGTAAGTCGCGAAATTGTACACCCACGAAATTTAAGAATTAGACACTTCACATTAATCTATTTTCAAGGTGAAGGATGTACCAAATGCCCCGCCCCTTGAAATCACCAAAGGAGAAATTGAGTTTAGGGACGTTTCTTTTCACTACGATCCAAGGTAGGGTTGCTTATCGCCTAAAATCCTCTTTTTTGTCCTTTTGATCATATACATACACAATGAAATATTTTCCCACTGTGTAATAGAAATACATGAATAAATGCAGAATTGACAAAATTAGTTTTTACTGATAAATTAGGAGATAAACATAATTTGACTGTTTACATTATGCCGAATAGCAACCTAGGTTATAGTACCTAAACTTTTATTTTAGCCAAAAAGCCTAGAAGCGATCAGTTACACTACCATCCCCTAAATCATATTTTCATATTGATAAATGCATTTTTAATTTTCTATAGATATTGCACAAATAATTACATTTGATGATATAGATTAAATTAAATTTAATGTAAAATGCAATTATATGTTTATTTATTCGTTATTTTTTTTTTGCAGAAAACCGATTTTAAAAAATGTGTCGTTTTGTGTACCACCTGGCCATACATATGCTTTGGTGAGTATAATAAAAAACAATATATAAATATAATACCATGCTGTAAGGCCGAAACTCCACAAAAATATTACACTCAAATTAATTGAGAGTTTTTGTTCCTTATTTCACTAACAGGTGGGCCATTCGGGCGGTGGTAAAAGTACAGTTGTGAGATTACTGTTTCGATTCTATGACGTCATACAGGGCAGTATACTTATCGACGGGAAGGACATTTCCCAGGTAAAATTAGCAACTGAATTCATTCAGCTCATTTGTATTACCTACAGAACGTATTGATTTCAAATTCACCTCTTTTATATCGTACATTAAGTGTTTTACAGCTATATGTTACAAAATATAACAGTTAGTTAAAAAGAAGGAAGGTTATTAGTTCAAAAAGAAGGGAAGGCTAATAGTTCAAAGAAGGGAAGGTTATTAGTTCAAAAAGAAGGGAAGGTTATTAGTTCAAAGAAGAGAAGTTTAAGAGTTCAAATAGAAGAGAAGGTTATTAGTTCAAAAAGAAGGAAAGGTTATTAGTTCAGATAGAAGGGAAATTTATTAGTTCAAATAGAAGGGAAGGTTATAAGTTCAAAAAGAAGGAAAGGTTTTTAGTTCAAAAAGAAGGGAAGACTATTAGTTCAATTTAAAGAATGGCAGGTTAATAGTTAAAAAAGAATGAAGGCTATTAGTTAAAAAAGAAGGGAAGGTTATTCGTTCAAAAAGAAGGGAAGGTTGATAGTTAAAAAAGAAGGGAAGGTTATTAGTTCAAAAAGAATGGAAGGTTATTAGTTCAAAAAGAATGGAAGGTTATTAGTTCAAAAAGAAGGGGAGGTTATTAGATCAAAAAGAAGGGGAGGTTATTAGTTCAGATAGAGGGGAAGGTTATTCGTTCAAAAAGAAGGGAAGGTTAATAGTTCAAAAAGAAGGGAAGGTTATTAGTTCAGATAAAAGGGAAGGTTATTAGTTCAAAAAGAAGAGAGGTTTATTAGTTCAAATAGAAGGAAAGGTAATTAGTTCAAAATGAAGGGAAGATTATTAGTTCAAAAAGAAGGAAAGTTCATTAGTTCAGATAGAAGGGAAGGTTATTAGTTCAAAAAGAAGGGAAGGTTATTAGTTAAAATTGAAGGGAAGGTTATTAGTTCAAAAAGAATGGAAGGTTATTAGTTCAAAAAGAAGGAAAGGTATAAGTTCAAAAAAGGAAAGTTATAAGTTCAAAAAGAGGGAAAGGTTAATAAGTCAAAAAGGAAAGGTTATTAGTTTAAAAAGAAGGGAAGGTTATTAGAGTAAAAAGAAGGGGAAGTTATAATATTTCAAAAAGAAGGGAAGGCTATTAGTTCAAAAAGAAGGGAAGGTTATTTGTGTCTTGAAAAGTTATTAAAGATATCAATCCTGTTGACAGTATTCAAATTCCAAGACTACAATAAGTATATTGCTGATAAACAAATTTCTGTGTAACATTGGTCATGGTGGATTGGACAAACCACAGGCATTTTGATCAAGATATGTTTCTCTCTTTATATATGTAATACTGTGTCATAGTATTATATATATATAGAGAGAATCATGTCTTTAGAGCCAAACGCATGTGGACAAAGAGGTACATCATAGAAGTTTTCATTTTGATGTTGATCGTGTAACCAGGTACAACAGGAGAGTTTGAGGAAAAGTATAGGAGTAGTTCCCCAGGACATCGTGATGTTCAACAATAATATTAAATACAACATCCGGTACGGGGGGTTACCGCCACAGAGGACGAGATTAGAGAGGCGGCGGAGGCTATGTAGAGTGTAGAGTTATACATAGATATATGTACTAGAGCTACATTATATGAAACGGACTATAGTTATACTATAAGCGCTTTATTGATACAGACTATAGCGAAGCCTCGCTTCGGGGTTACCTGCCAAGATGGCTGCTGTGTACTAACGTGTTTTGTTTACCATGCCAATTGAATACAGTTATACAGTTTACCAGTGTCTCTACGTCATATATACAACCACACAACATGGTGTCAGAACGTGGTCTTCATTGGAATAGCGGTAAGGGGTTGTCACCGCAGTGAAATAATGAAATATAGACTAAAACTAATGTGACTGTCTCACGGAACGTCTCGCCACGTGGTTTAGCTCAGTATCAACCTCATGTCATTTGGAGTCGGAAATAACGACCCAGATTTGAACTCTGATGTATTATTTGAACCTAATGTTGAGGTAGCAGAACAAATAGCTGAGAACCGATCGTTGAGGTATCAGAAGATAATATATCTGAAACAGAGGAAACTAATCAGAATATCGTTGAAATGGCAACATATCAAGTACAACCCCCAGAGAATTTTACGTTCGCGAAACCCGATGAATGGCCCAAATGGCTGAAACGGTTTGAACGGTTTAGGATAGCGGCAGGACTAGGAGCTAAGGAAGGCCCCGTCCAAGTTAATACGTTTATCTACGCAATGGGAGGTGAGGCCGAAGATATCATTAAATCATTCGGACTGTCTGATGAGGATTCCAAAACTTATGACAAGGTTGTAGAGAAGTTCGATAACTACTTCATAACGCGACGAAATACGATTTTCGAAAGAGCTAGATTTAATCACAGAAGGCAGAATGAAGGTGAGTCAGCAGAGAACTTTATCATGGCATTATATGCACTCGTTGAACACTGTGAGTATGGAGAGTTGAAATCTGAAATGATACGCGATAGGATAGTCGTTGGCATTCGCGACAGTCGTTTATCAGAGAAACTCCAGCTCGATGCTACACTTACACTGGAAAAAGCTGTGAATCAGGTACGACAATCTGAAGCAGTTAAGAAACAGCAGGCCGTGGTCAGAGACAAAGAGATAACTTCTAGTAGCAGTCAGTCAGGTAGCAGTGTTGATGCAGTGGTCAAGAAAGGCCCTAAGCACAAAATATTTGGAAACCGGAAGTCATTAGAGAACCGGAAGTCAACGGAAAACCGGAAGTCAACGGAAAACCGGAAGTCCTATGATAATACTAAGTATCCTGAATGTCACAAATGTGGATTCAAACATAGAAAGGAAAATTGTCCAGCTAGGGATGCAGAATGTCGGAAATGTCACAAAAGGGGACACTATGCAAAGAAATGTCGCACAACAGTTGGTGAAATACACACAAATAGCTTTTTAGGAGCTGTCGAGAGTGAGGAATCTCAGGAACACTTGCCTTGGACCATAGACTTGGTACTACAGACTGGACAGACAGATACACCAGTCAGATTTAAGATTGACACTGGAGCGGATGTTACAGTGATACCAGAGAACATTTTTCAGAAAACAGGTCAGAAATTACAATGCTCAACAAGGATTTTGCAAGGTCCAGGTCAGAACCGCCTAAAGATTTTAGGAAAATTCTCTAGTGTATTAAAGACAGAGAAGGGATCTTGTGCAGAGACAGAAATTTATGTTATCAAAACATTAAATACACCATTATTGGGCAGGCCAGCAATTGAAAAGCTCAAACTCATGAAAACGGTGGATTCAGTACAGTCGACCGAGGATATCAAGGGAAAATATCCGAAACTGTTTGAGGGCCTGGGGAAAATCAAAGGAGATTATACGATAAAACTCAGCGATGATGCCACACCATTTGCTCTCACCTCACCTAGACGAGTAGCATTGCCACTATTAGACAAGGTCAAGGATGAACTTGCTAGGATGGAGGGCTTAGGGGTTATCTCCCCTATTGAGGAACCAACAGATTGGTGTTCAGGTATGGTAGTGGTACCCAAAAAAGATGGAACTGTACGTATATGTGTTGACCTGACACAGTTAAACAAATCTGTCTGCAGGGAGCGCCTACAACTTCCAAGTGTGGAACAGACTCTGCATAGATTGACAGGAGCCAAGGTTTTCTCAAAAATCGACGCGAACTCTGGATTTTGGCAGATTCCATTAGAACAATCCTCAAGATTGTTGACAACTTTCATAACTCCCTTTGGGCGTTACTGTTTTAATCGCCTACCCTTTGGCATTTCATCAGCACCCGAACACTTTCAACGAAGAATGTGTAACTTACTCGACAATGTACCAGGTGTTGTTTGTCAGATGGATGATGTACTGATATTTGGAGCATCCCAGGAGGAGCATGATGAGCGATTGGACACAGTTCTGCAAAAGGTGGAGAAAGCAGGGATCACACTAAACGGTGAGAAATGTGAGTTCTCAAAGAAAAGTGTCACATTTGTCGGACATGTTATAGATGAGACAGGGATACGACCTGACCCCGCAAAGGTCAAAGCCATACTTGACTTTGAAGCCCCTACTAATGTAACAGAAGTCAGGAGATTTATGGGTATGGTCAACCAGCTGGGGAGGTTTTCACCAAATATCGCAGAGAGCTCAAAACCGATACGTGACTTACTACAAAAGGACAACGCGTGGACATGGGACACACCTCAAGCACGCGCATTTGAACTCATAAAGCAAGAACTCAGTTCTACGGAGGTGCTGTCACTATATGACCCAACAGCGATTACAAAGATCTCCGCAGACGCCTCGTCCTACGGTATAGGTGGAGTTATACTACAACGTCCTAAGGACAGTGGAGAGGACGCCTGGAGGCCTATTGGATACGCATCGCGATCAATGAGTGCCACAGAGCAGAGGTATGCACAGCTAGAAAAGGAAGCACTAGCTGTGACATGGATGTGTGAGAAGTCCTCAGACTTGATCACAGGTATACATTTTCACATTGAAACAGATCACAAGCCTCTAGTCTCACTGTTAGGAACTAAGGCTATATCGGAACTACCCCCAAGGGTCCAGAGATTTAGGATGCGCCTAATGCGATACGATTATAGCATCACTCATGTACCTGGTAAATTTCTGTATACAGCCGACGCGCTCTCCAGAGCCCCTTCAAATCAACGAGGATTGGAGGAGGAGGAATTTCAAAACGAGGTTGAAGCATTCGTTGACGCTATACTGGAGGAACTTCCAGCTACAGAGGATCGCCTGAGTGAGATCCGTGTAAAATTACAGGAGGATACCATCTGTAAAATCGTCATGGACTATTGTCAGGATGGATGGCCAGGGTACGAAAACCCGACAATCACAGTCTCTACTAGGCCATATTGGCAATTAAAGGAGGAACTTTCCGTATGCCATGGCTTACTTATGCGAGGAAGTCGACTCGTCATTCCTACATCTATGAGAGCTGAAATCTTACAGAAACTACATGAGGGACACCAGGGGATCGTTAAGTGTCGCGAGCGAGCCAAAAATTCTGTATGGTGGCCTGGCCTCAGTCGCGAAATTGAGGATGTTGTGAAAAACTGTCCGTCGTGTATAAAGCATAGAGTGGAGAAACCAGAGCCTCTTATGCCTACTGAATTCCCAGATCGTCCTTGGGAAAAATTGGGGTCTGATCTGTTCTACTGGAAAGGAGTCAACTATCTACTAGTGATCGACTACTTTTCTAGATACATCGAGATCGCTAAGCTTAATTCCACAACTTCAGAAGCGATAATTGGTCACCTCAAGTCGATATTCGCGCGTCATGGAATACCAGATACCTTGATATCGGACAACGGCCCGCAATATGCGAGTTCAACATTCCAGAAATTTGCACGAGATTACGGGTTCAAACACTCGACGAGTAGCCCCCATTACCCACAAGGGAATGGTGAAGCTGAGAGAGCGGTACAGACAGTTAAAAGACTACTTAGTGGCTCTCAAGATCCATACTTAGCTCTACTAGCTTACCGTGCTACACCGCTACGGAACGGTTACAGTCCTTCGGAACTACTAATGGGCCGGAAACTACGTACAACACTTCCGGAGAGTCCAACAAATCTCTCTCCTAAGTGGCCAGACCTAGAATTCATTCGTGACCAAGAACAGGTTAATCGAACATCTCAAAAACTCTACTTCGATAGTTCACACCGTGCAGTTCGACGCTCAGAGTTACATCCCGGGGATACAGTGTGGGTAAAAGGTCCCGGTGGTGGGTTCAGTGGTACTATCGCCAAATCACTGAATGGTCGCTCATACTCTGTCAGCACATCATCAGGAAAGATTCGACGAAACAGGAGACAGCTGGTCCAAGCTCCAGCTATGAGTCCAGATATTCCCCATACCAGTGGATGTGTAGACGTCCCAACGTGTAATGTGAAAGAACCAAATGGACAAACTGTGAACAATTCCCCAGTTAAGACATCTAGGTCAACTGGGTCTCCTAGGTCAAAAACTAATTCAAATCTAACTGTCAGTAAAGGTTCAGATCTAGAGATAGGGTCTAGGAGTGACGTTACTGTCACACGCTCAGGTAGAGCCTCAGTTGCTCCAAAGAGGATGGACTTGTGAATTATAGGTTCGCGAGAACTGTGCTAAATTTTCAGATTTAATACTCAAGCAAGCAGCTTGTGAATTGTGTTTTCAGTTTACTCTGTGTTCCATAGATATCGATAGTTTAATATCGTGATATTATTATCTAGTCAAATGTTGAGATAATTTCTTATGTAGAATTAAGTTACTCTTATTATACCTAGAAAGGGAGATGTAGAGTTATACATAGATATATGTACTAGAGCTACATTATATGAAACGGACTATAGTTATACTATAAGCGCTTTATTGATACAGACTATAGCGAAGCCTCGCTTCGGGGTTACCTGCCAAGATGGCTGCTGTGTACTAACGTGTTTTGTTTACCATGCCAATTGAATACAGTTATAAGTTTACCAGTGTCTCTACGTCATATATACAACAACACAACAGTAGCTATCCAAAGCAATGCATGTCTGTAATGCAGCCATCTGTCGATTGTGGGCTTAGTTAAATTCCTATCAAGATTAAACGACTTTTTCCAATATTGGATCTTTTAATGTAAAATATTTAATTACGTTCCATCATCCACGACATCTTCTGTGAACACACGGTTTGAATAGGAATCGTAGCCTTAAACTAAACACGAAATACATAAAATCTGTGTTTCATTGGTGAAAGAATCTTAAATCGTCCAATGCAGATATTGTTCATTGGTCAATAATGTAAAATTGTACCTCGGAGAGATCGTCCTGCCAGGCATGCCCTTTCTATCTCAGATATCGATTACCCGGATGAGTAAGGGACTGAGTCAGCCCTGACAGAAACACCAGTTGATGAGGAAGATGTCAGTTTTAATTCAAAGCGCTCATCGATTTTTAGCAATGATTTAACAATTGTGTTTTGAAGATACTGAGGAATGTGAGTCAGTCCCATCGGATCATATTGTAATTGTGACTCATATGCATGTTCAACTCTTAATTGAAAATTAGTGGTATTGTATCAATACCTCAAAACACACACGCTTATCATAGTAGGTGGTATGGACGAGGTATTTAAACCGAAGTCATAATGCATTTGACATAATCCATGTGCTTAGTCTCGACATTAAGTCACACAAAGTTCAAACATTTTGTAGTCTACGTTCTTTACATATGAATCAATACAAGGGACAATCTTATCTGTTCACGATGTCTTCATGGATAAAGGATGTCACAAGCCTTACGTTTCCAACAAAATAAATCAATTACTAATTTATTTATAGGTATTTTTTTATAAATAATCTTCTAAATGGATGAGGATTGTTACTGGAAGTAACGTTGGGCGGCACGTGAAATATCGAACCTGGTCTGCTACTGAATACGTGACTGGTGATCGATCATTGACGGATCACTTCTCATCAATTTACAACGAAGCTCTGTCTGCAAAAAAACCATTTGATTCAATAATCCATTTTTCAATTAATACCAACCGACATGGAGCTGATGCAAGGAATGGTCCACAGCTTTCTAATTAACTTACCTGAGTTTTGCGCGTGCAGTCAATTGATTACAGTGGGAGTGCCGAGTGTTAGCGGGTACAGGTGCTCTGAAGCAGATAAATACGGAGTTATTAAAATCTACATTTGTGAAAATACCATAAATCTTCCAATCGCTGCTAATCATCCACGTTTAATTGTTAAATGTATCAGAAATATCAAAACATATTTGCAAAAACGATAATTTGTCGACCGCTTTATATACCTACAGCCCAATGTTCCGAAGCCCCTTTAAAAAAAGAAATCAGCACAAATAAATTAAATTAAAATGATATTTTTATATTTAAAAAGAAAACAAATGTATTTTTTACGAAAAACCGCATTAAATATTAAATTTTGCTGTACAACAATAAATAAAATATGTCAACCTCGTCGGATATTAGCAACATCAACAACAGGTTCATTTGATATTGCTAGCTTTTGATGTTAAGTAATTTCTTGCAATCAATCTGACATTGAAAGTCTAATTACAAAAAAAAATTAATATCAAATATTACATCAATTTATCAAAACGTTAACCATTGTTAATTTCAAAATCAATATAACCATTAACATCCGTCAGAATTTATCAAACGATCCAATTGAGAACATATGTTGTCATTGATTAATACAGATGGACCGATTTCATCATTTCTGATAGCTACCTGCACTAAATCAATCTCTCCCAGGGTTCATTGCGCTCCCCACATCTGCCGCAATGCACCTTGGGAAAGATTGCAGAAGATATTTAAAGATTAAAGTATCTTAGTGGTCGATCTTTCGGTAGAACCACCAGAAAGATACATGTACTTCAATCCTTTATGCTTATATTCTTAACCATTGTTTTTATAGCTCAATATTTACATCATTTAGTGTTTATGACATTTATGAGAATAAAATTGAATAACAGCCACTCGAAGTGGTGGAAATTCCCACCAATTCATCAATGAACCATGCATTCGGCGGCAAGTTAGGATACCGGAATCGGTCGAGGTTTGCCGAATGGAGTTCCGTTTGATGAAGCACGTGATATCTAGAAAATTCTCGATTTGAATCTATAAATAGTTTTATTTATCTATATTAAAATGTCCACAATGCCAATCAATTTGATTTCAGGCGTTCGCATCGTATGATTACACACGCTCACACAATTTATAAACGGCGAAGTATTTAACGTAGTGGTGACTCGGCGTCGGGCTCAAACCACCGTCTGTGTCAAAGTTGGGAGGTGACAAACAAAGATTCTTCAACTTTGTGATCACTTAAGATCTTTTTAATCAGTTAATGGTGAAATTACTAAACTACACGTTTATGATATTTGTTCCGTATTAACACATGTCACTATTTCCTGATCGTGGAGATTCTCAGTCGAATCAAACGTGGAACTTGTACAAACGGCGAACACCGTAGATCTATATCCAACAGGTTTTGTGTCAGTTGAAAACGGAATACACTGCATTATCGTGCTACTAGAACAAAGATGTCGTTTTCAACGGGTGAACGTTATCCGATTCAAAGTATACATGTTGTTGCCTTGCCATATCTTATTCATTTGCATGCAATGAAACCAACAAAAAGTGTTGCAGATACAGTTGATAAACTAACGTTATAGGATTTCAATATTGTAGTGAACAGCACAGCGCTGCTGACACAATATGTAAACATCCGTGACATCGCGAAGCATTTCAATTGAAACCGTTGAAAAAGCAGGTCCAATATGTTCGATGTACTCATACCCGAGCCAATGTCAAGTAATCATAATGGAATAAAAACGTTATAAAGCTAGTATATTAATAATCCGAAATAAAAGGCCAAAACAAATTCAAAGTAAAATCAAAATCATTTCTATGGAATATATAATCAGCCACTAGAGAGCCTTCTTCAGTCCAATGTCAAGTAAGTTAAACAAATACTATACAAAACCTTCCGAGGAGTTGAAGAAATTGTTTTTAGACAGGAGCATGCATATAGTACGGTACACACACCGCTGTAAAGGAGATTTAAGTAGTTCTAGACAAAAGTTGGTTTACTCCACTAGTAAGGACCAGAGCTTGGTATACAAGGCGTCCGACCACAATATTTAATGGCGGACAGCGAGTGAGTTTGCACATCTCACACACATTTGACAATTGATATACCGTATATCATTTTTGGATACACAAGTCACACGCTATCACGCTGAATTTAGTTCCTCTGGGGTTTTGTGATCCTCCGTCGACTAGGTATTGACAAGTGTGGTAACGTTTATCTCCACATTTCGCAACCTGATACTGAAAACATTCTTTAAACTTAGATTTGCACGGGAGTCATTTTCAAGTGTTTGGGTTGTATTTTGCTGTTTATAAATTTAGTTTTCTCTAAAATTTCATTTACGGTTTCCTTGCGTTTTTAAAGATTTTGCATTTGGTGCTTTGTAGTGGAGATATTTTTGTTACGTGGATTATGGGTTGTTACCACTGTTTTTAAGAGAGTCGGCTTGGTCCTTTATCCGAGGTGGATTGAAAACTTCGTGTCTGTCCAGTTCCAATGCTCAGTTGATTGGATGGTTCGAGCTGGATATCCCTATGGTGTAAGATATTGCTTCAACTCGCTCAGTATTTGTTGTCTCTTCGAATCTTCGCTTACAATCGTGTATATTCCCCTAGCAAGATTTTACTATATTGGATATTGAAGTGCTTATGTTGATAGTACTACATTTTATATATGGAATAAACCGACTGGGAATCTCTTTCGACCTTTTGGTATAACGGTCCAAGGTTAAAGCCGTCTACTGCCGTTAAAGGCAAATATACCCAACTCACCAGATCATCCAAAATATATTCAAAATATATGTAGCCTCGTTTTCGGTTTAGTGGCGTGTGTAATAGCTGGAATGATTCTAAACAACCACTGAGAGAGTAACAATAATTATTATTAAATGAATCGTATGGAATGTGTGATTATTTTGGAGTGATTTAAAACTCCGTGGTGATGTCTTAAATCTAGAGTTTGATATAAAAGCATAAAAAGTCTAAGGCTGGCCGGGAAAGAGAATAGCAGCACACGCTGTAATCTATGGGGGCGCTATGATCGGGGTTCCGTCGGCTTTATATCGACAGGACAGCTCGATCGATACTAACACAATGAATTCCTGCCATTCCCAAATTTTAAGATAACTACTTGTATCACGGCACAGATATGTGCACTACCCGATACTGCCATGAATAATTACATTCGAATATGCTGCTTACAGACTCATTCCCGATGTATTCAAGGCGTTCTTTGGCTGCTTCTCTTCACAGAAACATCAAATTTGGCAAACGATTGTATTTATGACTAATATGGAGCATCCCTGTAGGATGTTATGATAGGATTTATGGAGAAATAAAGTTGATTACACTAAAACAATGTTTTATATCCCCGAAACAATTGACGTTATACGAGAAACATGCTGGAACATAACTTGTACCAATCTCGGCGGTAAGGACGGCTGATTCTTTTAAATGATCATGATTTCCTTGGTAACGAATAAATACACTTGACATTATACGGGATGATTTATGTCATGATCCAGTTTAAAGTGATGTGTGCCGTATTTTTTATTCCCACGAATCAAAAAGAGCTTTTAATATGTTATTCACCACAAAAGTTTACCAACATTTTCAGAATTGCAATACTTTCAATGCACAGGTTTAATTTTACAGGCACAAATATGGACTGAAAACGATTATTGCCAAAACGTCTACAGTGCAGTGAACGTTGTACACACGCCCAGACAATGAAAGTAAATTGTTGTCTACAATTTCATTGAACATTCATACAGTATTTTTAGTAATTGTAAACTAATTCCTGCAAGTGTGTTTAACATACATAAAGCATAAAATCATGAATTTTGCAATACATAACCTCTGTGTTCTAACTAACGTCTATAAGGCATCATGTATGTTTGGCTGTCCATTTGAATGATTTTCACAGCTTCATTCATCAAACCAGATGGTTTTTGATGGATTACTGAAGAAACAATAACATGTCAAAATGTTTGCCAGGTTACAGCACATATCACTTTATATTGTCAGAACGCTCAGTCTTAATCAAAGTACTGAAAGTACTGTTATATAAAACTTTTATTTGACGGTGTCAGCATTTTGTATTCTTGATAAGTCAATACGTGTATCGTTAGTATAACTCTGTCAATAAATTAGTAAAACACAAAAAAACTAAATAAAAAAATAACTGGTCTGAGAAAAATTAGTGATATGTATTGTCTAGCAGGATGGCCGCCATATCAAAGTGTTTTTATCTATGTAGCCGTGCGTTCCATTTCCAGATACAACTGGTACGAACCCGCTGTATCTGTAATGGAACGCACTGTAGCAGCCGAGCCGAACCGGTACAAGTGGTTCGTTTTCAGAAGCGTACCACTTGTATCCAAGATGGCGGACCCGAGATTCTTCATTTGTCACCGGAATGTTTTCTTTGTTGAAAACAAGGCAGAGCGTATTTATATCCGATAAAATTACATGGATCGTTTATTTCAATGTGTGCTGAAACTATTTAGGTATTATTTTTATATCCATTTTATTGTTAGCACCAAAAATACATAGCTTTTATATTCGAAGCGTATTTTCATATGAGTGCCTCCATCATGGAAAAATCCAAACGCGTTCCATTTGGCGGTGCCGTATCACTTTAGTGCAACTGGTACGAATCCACAAATGGAACGCAAGGTAAATATCAGGTATTGTCTTAAAGGATTACTTCATGTCAAAGCTTCTATATTAATATACGTGTCATGTATCGCCATAAAGGTTTACATTTATATCAAAGCTTATTTTATTAATCGTTTTCGCAAATCTTTATAATGTGTTATCCTTGACAGCTATGTGCGCCAAATATAAAAAAAAAACATCATGGTTACATATATACGTCAATTTAATTACAAAGGAGAGGGGTTATGTAAAAATAATATGGCAATAAAAGTATTCTAATTGCTTCTGCCGTTTACCAGACTGCTAACTGTCAAAGTGACCTTTTCACGAGATAAATGCTTCAACATAAGCTTATAAAATTATTCCAACTATGTTCTATTGTATATGAGTGAAAACTGCTATCACTAATATATAGTTATTCTTTCAAAACGTCAGCACGTTCTAGCGTACTTCCGGCAAATACGTTCCCAAAAGAGGCTAAACCAAGTTTCAGTTCTAAAAACTATACTTATTTTCCCAGTTGTTAATGGTTGTGTTCCCGTGCTATTTCAAGATTTTCGCTGACGCTTAGAAACTTGAAAAGGCGTGGTGCATTTTAGTCGGGTTATATCTAAAGGTAGCCGAAATCAAAATCCAAAAATAAATATCAACATATGAAGTTTCTGAATACGTACACTTCACATCTGATATATAAATGATTTTATTTGAGGGAAAGAAGTTTATTGCAGAAGGAAATTAATTGAATGACACAAAATTGCATTACGTGCGATTTGCGACTTGTGGTAAGTGTTTTCCGGTATTAATTTTTTTTATAGTATGGCTAAATTCATGTTCAATAATATTCAATAAATATTTTCATGATGAGTTTTAGAATATCAGGTTTTTTTTCTTTTGAACTGCAAAATTTTAGAAAAAGTTATCGTCAGTTACTTTTTTCTGTGAAGCGTTGAATCTGCCAAAACACAAAACGGGATATTTTCATCTTCAAAATTTAGGGGGTAGGGGTAAAATATACACTGTTTCGAGCAAAAAGAATGGGGGTTATTATTATATTCTTTAAAAAATGATTTTGCGAATATTCGTACTTATCAGACAACTAATTTGCACGATATTGCTTTAGTTTGTCGTGTATGTGTTAAAAACAGTGAAACAAACTCCTGTAAAATCACAGTTTACTCCAAATAGCTATCTTTGATTCATAAAAGCTTAAAATCAAGCACATCACCTTATGATTTTTTTTACATATTTGAGTACATAACTTGAGTATGAATTCCTATTCCCAAAAATCTATATCATAAAAAAGGTTAGTCATCAGAAATTTTCGACTTTTCACCAGAGATCCTTAATTCTATTCCTTAAGTGATTCCTGATGCGCTCGTACTGATCTACACTGCGTATGAATTAATTAGGTATCAGGTCTGTGTAGCTCAGATGGTTGCGACGTGGCACCGTGGTACCGTATGCTAAAGGTTAAGTGTACTAATCAGAAATAAATTTGTCATTTATTGTTCGAATAATGAATAGACTACTAGTGGTAATCTATTTTAAATTGGACACGGGAAATCCTTATACATGTACATGACGTGATATTTTACCTGTAGTGTAGTTTAACTCAAGCAAGAGCTGTGCGCAGCTTAGGTCGTGACAGGCGGAAAGGTAACAATACCTCTCTAGTATCTGTCAAATTAGTTATCGTGGAACAAGGGCATCCTTGTTGGGGAATCTTACAACTGAAATCGCAAAACACATATAGTAAAAAGTAGTCAGGCATGAAAACACGAAAATTAGTCGCCTCGAATAGCAGTTGGCTTTCAGTATATGAAAAAAAGCGACATAAATAAATCGATATCAAATGTGCGTCAACCTAAAAGGTACTGCGTTTACATCACACTTTGTCGATGACGTACAAAAACATCAATATTTTTGTCTCAAAAGCCTTGGAAAGACTATCAAAATTAACATTCAGAAATGCTTTCGTTTCAAAATTAAAGCGAAGTTAACATAAATTGCACATCAGATAATGACATTTCTTACATAATGTGTTCTTTTATTACATTTCTAGAGTGAAACATAAGGTTTTATGGTGAAAATGTATTATGTAGTTTTCACCAAAGTAAAAATATCACTATTTTCACTTTTGATATTTTCACTCAATGTTGACAAACCAGAACACATAATTTACAGTGACAATATCGTTTCGACGGTAATACGTTTTTTGAAATAATATATTAAAGACCTGTCTTATTCACCTAAAAATTGTATCGGCTATAAACATGTTTGTAATAAGCAAAAGTACGTGTACTAGTGACATTGTAGTAATGTTTCAAAGTTTATGCTTAGAAAGCATTTCCGTAAGCCGATATGAAATAAATGGTTCTGTCGTTGAAACATAAGCCGTCCATACTCACACATGTAAGTGTCTTATATTGGAGTAAACCTCATAGCAACATAAAAAACATCAATTCAAAGTCACATGCGATACTAGGGCGGTTTGATTGAAAGCTGACAAACCTCCATTGTCCCTTAACTCAGGAATAAACATAGATGTGCACGTTTTTGGATGTCTTCTATGACATTAACGCTTTCTCTTTCTAAACATGTCGGTTAATTTCCGCGTGCCGTTTTTTAATCTTCATAGAAACTGCATACATGTGAATTCGATAACTCAATGCTGACTTTGTTTTTCATTCTTTGGGATTCTTTCAATTTGTATAGAACTTGTTACATGTAACGGTGAAAAGGAAGAGTGTCAATTTGGGCCCTCTGGTAGCCATGACCAATAAGCATTATGCTTTGTTTACAGATACCCGGGGGTTAGGACATCATGATATCACATATGATTATGGTCAGGTCGGAGGGTCCAAATTGACACTCTTCCTTCTACCTGTTCGTTTGTTCTCTTGTCCACAGCGTTTCTTGTCCCTAATATGATTCGATGCATTTCAAAAGATGTACAAGTTCTACAGGCATTTGAATTTCATGCATTTATTTACATAAATACACAATTACTCAAAAGCCAGTGCCTAATAGGCACTCCATTTAAACAACGAGTCTGCATACGAAGTTATTATGGAGGAATTGTTGATCCGCACAACTGCCGTCGGCGATTCTCAAGGGGTTACGTTTGTAATGCCATTCGTACAACGATGTCGTATTACTGGTCTGTTCTGGTGTTATCTGTCGATCCGGAGTAAAAATTTATTGCTGTGTTGAAATGCAGCCAATATTGTTTTGAAAAAAATAAGCATATCTACGACATCAGTGTTTATAACGTTCATTTTCTGATGAAGGCTGAAAGTATCATTTTTAAACTGAGAATATATTCCATATCCATACATAGTAAAAATATGAAAAAGTAACATTTACATTTGCTCCTAGAAATTTTACAATGCAGTGGATTTCTGGTACATAGTTGATTTCTAAAATGTATTGGATTTCTAGTAAGTAGTGAATTTCTAGCAAGTAGCGAATTTCTAGTAGGTAGTGGATTTCTAGTAAGTAGTGGATTTCTATTAAGCAGTAGATTTCTAGTAGGTAGTGGATTTCTAGTAAGTAATGGATTTCTAGTAAGTAGTGGATTTCTAGAAGGTAGTGGATTAGCGGATTTCTAGTCGCAGATTTCTTGTAGGTGGTGGATAGACGACGAAGACTGTATGTCCTAAAAACCATATATTTTTGTTCGGATGGTAGAGTATATGGTATAGTAATAAAGTGTTCGATTGCCTGATAGGACCCTATGTTTCCGATATCTACGCGACTACTTAGGCTTCCATCTAACATTTCGAATTTCCTTTTCAATTGGTCCCCTAGTTTACTTTCACTAAAGTCATGGGGATATAACTTATTTTGTACTTTTTTAATAAATATGAACTTGTTGTAGCACTAGTTCCTGATTAACAAAATGATTCACATCTGTGTTTTACTAGTTTTTTTTTTTTTTTTTTTTTTTTTTTTTTACTTTGTAGACAATTATATGCGTGGGGTCTCAAACAAAACGATTGAAGTGCTCATCAATGGTATTGTTCTTGATTAGGGCTGTAATCTATCTTTATTCGCCGCCATCGCTACTTTTCTGGGGGTAGCAGTAGACGTACTTAGTGTAGTTAAAATGATTTATCCAATCCCAGATAAAAGTTACAGTTCTTGGCGATCTACCATCATCTACCAGCTCCAAATGCATGTTAAGGTTATCACATTATAGCTTTAACAAACTGATTTGATCAGTCAGAACAAATCTTACTCTATTGAACTTGGATATCTGTATATCCTATTATAGATATATATTTCCCCTTCATACGGGTTTAAATCTTCAGTGCTAGAAATAAAAGTAATCCATATCGAATCCGCAATTCCATCTTATGTAAGTTGTTCCTTTTTTACATGTTAATTTCATTTCATCTTCATGTACATTTACATTATTATATTAACCACCTCTATCTAGCTGAAGTTTATGTCAAAGTGGAGTGAGTGTAAAAAAGGTTTAATAGGCAGAGCAGATTGCTAATTTGAAGGCTGGAGTTTGAAAGACTTTGTGGTGGTAGGGAAATCCAGTCTGTTATAGTTCTAGGGAAAACAATATTTACGTGCATGTGTTCTACATGAAAAAGTCTGGTATGTGTACAGATGTGCATGTCTCGTGTGGCAAATCTGGGGAACGAGTAGGTCTTTTCTAGGTTCATTTTGTTATTTTTGTGTTATTTTATGAAGCATGGTTAATCGCCTGTCTTTCCGGCGTTGTTCTAAACATCGCCAGTTTAGGTTTTTTACCATGTCACCAACACTGGAGGTGTTTCTGTGTTTGTTGGTGACAAATCTTGCTGCTCTTCTTTGTACCATTTCGATTTCAGTTATGTCTACTTATTGCATTGCATGGGTCCCACACTGATCAGGCATACTCAAGTGATGGTCTAACGAGTGTCTTATAGTTCTGTTTTTAAAGGAGGTAGAACTGATCTTCAAGTTTTTGCGGAGAAAGCTCAGGATGGAGTTGACTTTTCCACAAATATTGGATACATTGGATTCCAGATTGGACTGAATTGTGATGCCTTGGTATTTGACTTTGTCTACATGTTGTAATTCTTTCTGGTGTAGGATGTATTTGTGATGAATGGCCTGTTTGTTAATAGTTAATGATAAGATGTTACATTTGTCGGGATGGAATGACATTTCCCAAGACTTCTCCCATTCAGGAGCTTATTGAGATCTTCTTGTAGACAGGTCGCATCGGAGAGGGGTGTTATAGTCATATATGTAATGGTGTAATTAGAACGCATATACGTACCCGGCCTACAATACCTTTCGGCCGGGTACGAAATCGTCCCTATTTGTCCTGGTGGAGCACTACCTCCGGAAATCACTCAGGCACAATTTTCTATACATTTGTATATATGTGTATATTTGTAGGTTTCTAATTATTATATGCGTAAACATGCATTTACATATCATTTTTGTTTAAAACAAACATAAGGATCCTTCTTAATATCTACCATACCGCTCACAAGACGTCGAGTCCACAATTCGTAGACTTTCGGTGTAAATTCCCTCTTGAAAGACCTTTATTGTGTATATGTTAACAAAACTACTGTATTGCTGTGAACTTGATATTTCATACGGTTTAGTTTTCTTGCCTTGCAGGAAAGCGATATAAAACAAGTACAATCAAATGCATACAAACGTTTTGATAATGATTTGTATGATCATAACTTTGCTCAATTAGCAGTCATGGGCACCAATTGTAGCTCTAAAGACGATACCATTTTCTGTCAAAAAGACTTTTGAGATAAATATTGCAGCTATGGTGTCATCTGCAAAAAGGCGTACAGTGGAACTCAGGCCGGTTGAGATGTAATTGGTGTAGAGTAAAAAGTTGGAAGTCGTAAGCCTTGAGGACTCTATCTACATAACCAGATCTTTCAACTTCTACTATAACAGCCTGCTTTCTATTATTCAGGAAGCTCTCAATCCAGGTGTAAACATTGTCACTGAATCCATAGTACCTCAGCTTGTGACATAGGAGAGAATGACTCACCTTGTCAAAAGCCTAGGAGAAATACATTATAAGAACATCAGTCTATTTGCCTTGGTCTACATGTTTAGTATTCTACTAATTGAGTTTCGCATGATGGTGACCTGCGAAAACCGTGGAGTGGATACAGTGATATTGTGAGTATCTTCGTGGTATAACTTAACATCCTTTGCAAAACGGATTTGTTAATTTGTATGACGAAATCAATTATATAGTAATTATTATAAGACTATATATATTCATCTCTACACGATGGAAAGGTCAGTCATATATATAATTAAATTTCATAATTTATACTATTCAGAAAATAAAATATTTGGGATATCTTCGAAATTCGAACTGTTTTGAAATCAGAATGATTTTCAAACGTTCCTGCCAAATGGAACATTGTAGCATTCTTACTTTTTGGGAAAATATTTTGTTTATGTTCCTGTATCCTCCATGAAAATATTTACTGTTTGAAAGATCGCTTTCACAGCGATGCTTATATTCCCGTGGAAAACAAGCGTTCTACCGCCCTTCACAGGGTTTAGTTCATTTTTGCAAATTTAAACTCAATAAAATTAGCGGAACGGTATCAATAAACAATTTATTTTCAGCTCTTATAGCGACGTTAGTCGGACACAGAGTTCAGTACCAGACGATAGCAATATGTTTAAACAGTTGCGACAGGAAATATGTTGAATTTCAATAATTTCTACTTTTAGATTTGATAAATGTGAGGACGACAGTGCATAGTGAAATTTTAGGAGTGGCAGCTCAGGAATCTGATAATTAGTTACAGTTTATATGATAAGTGATTCACCAGAGTGCTCATAGACCATTTTTAGATATGTTAGGGGTCTAGATAAAAAATCTACCACGTTTTATTTGTACATTTTAATTTTCAAAGTTGGCTCACTTATTCTTTACCTACTTTTGCTTGCTTCCTACTTGTCATAGGAAATCTAAACTGGTTGTTTAAAAAATGCAAATATCACGGAGAGATTTCTACAATTTTACGAACATTTTATAAACTTTCATTTTGTACTTTTAGCATTAGTTTTATTCACGTTGTCAGCAAAGGAGGAGCTGTTGCAACATTTGCGCTATTTATTTTAATCAGATTATTTTATTACTTCTCTCGTTGCAGACTTGCACAAACCCAGATCTAGAGAGACTCGCACAGTTCGCAGTTCATTCAATTTAGTTCAAGAGCAACTCAATCCATCACCACTTTTTAACTATATTATGATCCACCAAGTTAAAAGCCTTCCTTAAATCTATTAATATTGATCCTACTATTTCTTTTTTATCTAAACAGTAGATTAGGCTATGGCGGTCTGACATGAATGTTTTGTCCTAAACCCTGACTATGAAATGCTTTTCAAATCCTAAACCCTGACTATGAAATGCTTTTCAAATATTTTTGAAAAATTGATTATTGTCAAAGTTGTCTTTTTCGCCACCCTCTTGAGGATGAAAAACGATATTTTGATATTCTTTATTATGTAACTTAAACAGGGAGAATTAACATCATTGTATCATTTTATAACCCTTGGACCTATTCCATCAATACCAATCGATTTTGTTTGATCATGCTTCCTGATGATGATTCAACCAAATTTATGTAAAAAGTGAAAACTACAGAACGGATTCTGAGAGGATATCAGTCTCCATGCATTTTCTTCCATTTGCATAATGATTATTATAATCATATTCTTTGAATTGAACTAGATTTGACCCATTTATAAATTGGGCATTTATTTTGTCGGTAATCACGTGATCAGAAATGATCACACCGTTATCACACTTCAGTTGATTAGGACTGTGGCTATACTTATGACATTAATGCACTTGAAGTTTTTAAATTCTAAAATTAGTACGATTTCTCCAATATTTATAGTCTTCTAGTTCTTACGTTTATAATAATTATCTTAAATGAATCTCTATTTACATAGAAAGTAAGTCTTATCTTACTGTTTAACTTTTTATCACTGTCAAGTGTCCATTATACTTTCATATTAAAGTGTAGGAGATGTCTCTCTACGCCATTTTTCATTGGTGGGACAACATTGCAGGCCGAACCTGAATGTGCACCAGTGGAGTAAAGTACCATTTGTCTTAAACTTCTCCAATCAATCTTACAGAGGTGTATTTTTCAGCTTTTTAGATGTGTGATGGCGTGTGAAAAGTATTTTTCTACAAAAGAGGAAATTAGCAACTAACAGTTAGCTATTTGTTGGATTTGCGAATCTTATGGAGGTACGGCTCTGTTATCGGTATAGCATACACATCCCACATCCTTTATAACATAAATGTGTAGCTATGCGATCAGGAATGTCAATGGTATCAATAAAGATTTTTAGTAATAATAGTATTATGCAATAATTTGCTTCATGGTTATATGTAAAATTAACTGATTTGTCCCTTTAATTTTCTAGTTTTTTTTATATATATTTCTTCGTTGTACCATTCAGGTTGTTTGTTTCTTTTCACTTTCTTTAGTTTAACGGGAGCATGTTTATCTAACAACTATGATAACAACATGATAGTGTCTCATCTGGATCAGTTGTGTTTAAATACTAACTGAATTTCTGAGTTTTTAAGATCAGGCATCAACTAATAATCGACACACTTTTTAAAACATCTATATTTGGTATAATTATGTTGCGACCTAGCTTTTCTTCACATGTAGAATTCTGATGTACTTTCGTATAAGCCACGTATATTTAGGGTATATTCTTGATTAAAAATTGATATTACGTCATCTATTTTAATAACAGATGTTGAATGTTTCAACTACCAATATCTAGACTTTTGCTTGGAAGATCAAACTCAGAGTTTATATGCTTTTAGCTTGTTTTCCCATCGTAGCTGTATGCATCGGTAGGTGTATGTATATATTCATTGTTTATATGATTAAAATATTGTTTAAACTAAACTCAGGACAAGAAATGTCTATAAAAGTGTAGCTACAATAATGGTTATAATGTGTTGACAGTTTATCAGTTATATTATACCAATATGTATAAAAATAAATAATAAAGTTAAATATGTCGAAAAATTGCCAAACCGTCCATAGATTACGGGAAGCTTGTCTTTCCACTGCAGCTATACAGCTTTGCATGGAGTCCTGTATATTGATCAAAATCTAGTATGTGTGGTGAGTGTGTAGGTTGGAGAAAGCCAGAATGTTCCTACTATCAAACAGTTGTACTTGTAATCAAATATCTGTCATTAATCAATTATTTTTATCAACCAGATTCTAAAGATAAGTGCCTTTTTCATACTTGTATCATTAAAACATAGAAGATCCCCAAGGGTCACAAAATGTTGTAAAATCCTAATCATGCCTTGAGTTTTATAGTCATGCAGTAAGTCTTTTATCTCATCTGAAATTAGGTCACGACCTAGAATTCATGCATCAGTGAATAATGCGATTCTGTGTGTTAACCGAAAATGTTATCAAAATGTCATTCACAAAATTTCCAAACAAACCGTTCTTTAATTTGCAAAAAGGTTTTAACTCGATTTTGGTATTCATGGGATTAGTATCGTCATATGCTATATGTATATATTCGCGTTGATTGACTATTAGATGAATGGAAAATACAGAATATGTGAATTTCCTAATGCAAATAAACCGTTTATTAAAACATGTATTCATTAAGAGATACAAGTCAGAGTGCCACAAGGGACACCATTATCTTCAATAGTGTAAGTGTGAACTCTAATTGCCTGTTATAATAGGAATTCCAACAATGATGGCAGATTGATTTAAACTTATTGGATTTTGTAAATTTCCGAATAATTTCCTGAGATGTGAATTGTGTATCGTCATAACGGCGCCATTGTCACTCTCTCTCATTGGCTGTCATAAACAGAGGAGAAGCATTTCTCAATAACAGTCCGATAACGTTACTCACCAGCTTATTTCCCTATAAAATAATTTTAATAGAAAATTTCTTTTACTAGAAAAGGTTACATTTTATGGAGAAAAGAACATGATTTTAAAACTGATAACACTTGCCCATGGTCATATTCAGTTTATCGGAAACCTCGACAAGTTGAAATGCCAGAACCTACATGTACAACACGTCGCATCTCACAGACGAAACACTACGACAAGATGCCGTCATGACCTTTGCAGCAATCTAAAGGTGTTTTTGACTTTGAAGTCCGAAATGTCAAATAATCGACATATTGGTTGCAGCTAACATTTTATGGTTTTTATCGTGAACTTTTTCCATAGGAAAAAAAATCCATATGAGAGTTAAAACTATGGTATCAACAGAGTCATCTGTATTGGTATCAAACGTGTCTATTTACAATATCTTCAAATATTTCAGAGGAAAATGTCTATTTACAATATCTTCAAATATTTCAGAGGAAAATGTTTTAAAATGCCATGAAAACTGCATTGTATACAAAATCAACAAAATACAGAGTAGTGACATCACTGTAATGCATGATTGTTATAATTAAACACAAGATAAAATTAACGGGCACCTGGATACCATGCAACAAAAGACATTCATTCGAAGTATATTTATATAAACTTTTTTTAAATTGATTTTTTTTACATATTATTAAATTGATTTTTTTTACATATTATAAACAACACAATTTGTACAGAAGAAACTTCAGAGACAAGTACAAGGATTACAAGTATATTGTACTCACAAATATCTTATTAAAGGCCCACTTCCTTTCCGGAGCAAAACATAAAGGCCCGCGTTACGAAAATATTTTTTTATTTATTTTCATTCAATTGTTCAGAAGGTAATAATAAGCGTAGTATTCACGGTAAGTGAATAACTTTTGCGACTCTACAAAATTTTCAATATCGTTTTACATGCCCATTTTAAAAAATAAAATCCGTTTCCGAAAGGTAGTGGGCCTTTAACACAAGGAACAAACACAATACAAACATATATTGGCCACTAACATATGATCAAGTTGTAATTTGTATTGAAAATGACATCGATTCCCTAAAAGAGTTGGAAAATTATGAAGAACACTTGAGCAGAATATCTAGGGTGAAATTGAAAGACATTCAGCCATCTTGGATATTATACTGAAAAATAACGAAAGCCACAGGGGGCCAACTCAATGAAAATGGATGTTGTCATACATTTTTTTGTATTTGGAGGATGGACTGATGAGTATATATGACAGTCATGTGATTTTTTTCAAAAAAATACGAGATTTGAAAAATTATTAAAAAATCGGGATGACTTCCTTTATAGTAAGTAAATATCCCGATTTTTTTAATAATTTTTCAAATCTCGTATTTTTTGAAAAAAAAATCACATGACTGTCATACATACTCATCAGTCCATCCTCCTAATACAAAAAAAATGTATGACAACATCCATTTTCATTGAGTTGGCCCCCTGTGTTAAAAATAACGACACTGAATCTCTTTCCCACAAATAGAATTTTGTTTGAGAAAACGTTTGATGCACTTTTTGTAAAGTGAACCTGTGATAGCGTAATCATGTTACAAATTGTTTAGGTTTTTAATCATGTTACAAATTGTTTAGGTTTTTCAAGCCAAAAACTAACACTTCATGACCATTTCAACGACATGTGCAGCGAAATAAAGTCGTCTAACAATGAATCCGACTGTATCTCGGCAAGCTTACTAAAGCATGAGTTTGTACATTTATTGTTTTACATGTAATATCGCCTACTTAATGTGATATATAACAATTTATACACCGTAGGCATGTTTGTATATGGACAGTAAGATCGAGACCGTGACGTGATGCAATCGTACATTATTTCAATTACTCTCGCATCTTAACAATTAATTCATACACTGCAATAACTCAATCTTCAGCATTTATGATCAATGTCCACGGCATAAAACTGCCACGCTACTTATAACTTATAAGCGATGTTAATGTCAGAATCTTCAAATATTTCCTACCGCACAGTATTGTTAGGCCCTTTCGTAAACTGAAACACCTCGACCCGATACAGGCCAATTATCCGTTTTGTAACATTTCAAACACTGCATCGAAAATATAAACTGGAACACCTCGATCTGATACCTGATCGAATTTATACAATGTATTTACCCAAACCACAGGCAACTAAATCTATTTTGTTACAGTATAATAAAGCAAAATAAGACATCACAAAAGCGTGCCGGTGTAACGTTGAAAATGGACCTCCGTTGAAAATTGACCTCGGGTCAGTTTTCAACGTTGAAAACGGACCCCGAATGCCGTTGAAAATTGAACATGCCGTTGAAAATTGACGGTGTCTAGGGTCAATTCTCAACGGGAGGTCTGTTGAAAAATGACCGTTGAAAAATGACCTTGGCAAACTATCAACGGATGGTCTGTTGAAATATGATCCTAGTACATTCACATATTTAAATTACGTAATCACCTCGATTTGAATTGAAATTTGGTATTGTTAATAGTAACAAATACCTCATTTAAACATTTTCGGTGCTTGTATGTTCATTATTGAGAATACGTCACTACAAAACTTTCATTTTTTCTATAGTCATTTTGTTCGTCCGTGTAGATAATGTTAATTTAATTGTTCTCAGACTGAGGAATTGCTAAATAACACTGAGGTTACGTAGAAAATAAAAAGGAACAGTTGTTATCAACTGCATGCAAAGTTTGTACTATGTGGTGTTCACTTCCGAGTACCAGTGGATAGTGTTACAAAACTATGATTATGGGATATTATTAATTTGTTTCTTAATGATTTTTTATGATTATATTTTCGACGATTTAACGTTTGTCAGATATTCAGTAATTGTTAATATATATTTATTCCCTGCAATACAAGAATGCATGTATTATATATCTGCGTATGGATCAGTTATGTTGTGTTCTGCGTATGGTTGTGTTGTTGTATTGTTTTGTGGTTGTGTGTTGTTTGTTGTGTGGTGTTGTTGTGTGTTTTGTTGTTGTTCCGTGTTTGTGTAGTGTTGTTACATGTATATGATGTTTTTGTGATGTGTTGTTGCGTTATGTTGTGTGATGTTGTGTGGTTGTCGGGTGTTGTGTTGTTGCGTATTGTTGTGTTGTTAGGTGGTGTGTTGTATTGTTGTTGTGTTATGTGTTGTGTTGTGTTGTGTTGTGGTTGTGTGTTGTTGTGTTGTGTTGTAATGTTGTATGGTGTGTTGTTGTGTGATGTTTTGTTGTGTGACTTTGTGTTGTGTTATGTTGTATGATGTTGTGCTGTCTATTGTTGTGTTGTTAGGTGGCGTTGTATTGTTGTTGTGTTGTATGTTGTGGTGTGGTTGTGTTGTGTGATGTTGTGTTGTGTTGTTGTGTTGTGTTGTTGTGTGATGTTTTGTTGTGTGATTTTGTGTTGTGTTATGTTGTGTTGTGTTGTGTAATGTTGTCGTGTGTTGTGTTGTTGTGTGTTACTGTGTTGTTTTTGGGTGGTGTTGTATTGTTGTTGCGTGGTTGTGTTGTGTGTTGTGTTATGTGTTGTTGTGTAATGTTTTGTTGTTATGTTGTGATGTGTTGTGAGATGTGTTGTGGTTTCGTGGTGTTGAGGTGTCGTGTTGTGTTGTTTTGTAAAAACGAGTTCTTATAGGGTCACTTTTCAACGGGGTCTATTTTCAACGGGTCGGTGTAAAAAGTGCGCTGAATGTTCAGTTTTCAACGGGTTTCGGGGTCATTTTTCAACATTGAAAAATGACCCGAGGTCAGTTTTCAACGGGGGTCCATTTTCAACGGTCCATTTTCAACGTTACACCGGTAACAGGTACAATGTACAATGTATAAAACATCTGCTTACAATTTTTTGATCAATGATAATTCAAAAATTTCAAAAGATCATAATCAGCAACATTAAATTTCATATATATTATGCTAACATCAATTTAAATTATCATTATTTTTCTTTCTTCTAGTTAGCTAAAACGAGGTTAATTTAACTAAATTGTGGTTGGTGAATTAATTAGATTCATGTATTGTCTAGATAGTGAGTCGGAGAGTCCATCCGGTCTAGTATAATTTGTATATCAGACATAAGAATACTAAAAGCAAGCGAAACATACGTCTTCCATCTTTATCTCTCCTAATAATTATATAACAAACTGAGCTGGTACGTAATTTTCTAGCTGTAATAAACATGTAATAAAGGCTTTGGTGGAAGACAATCTGTACCGTGCGCTTAGTTTGGAAGCACGTGCCCGTTTATTTTTGTCGATATGTTATATCCTGAATAAACAATATAATAACTGCCAGACAAACATCAATAAGTCGACATTAAGGAAGGAACCTTCCACACATTGCTTTGCATTAAGGCATTCTCATTATGTGCCTTTTGATAGGTAATTCGTACGTTTCTATGGAGGAATACGTTAAATTACATGGTATTAACTAGCAAATTATATTACAACCACGTGTGTATGCGTAACTAATATGTATAAAGGAAATAAAAATTCTACCTGCTTAACAGCATTATTTCACTGCTAAAAAGTTGTTTTTAGCCAACAATTGAAGGTGACTTGATAAAACAATGTATTCTCGTGTAAGAGTTAGTAAATAAAAGTTTATATAACATGCATGTCTAATCATTAAAACCTAAATGGATATGTATACATCAAAGTGATAATACACATGTTTATCACTATGCGTTGTTAGACGTGACTAACTGTGTCGGGGGGCGCAGTGGCCGAGTGGTTAATATGTCTCGACATATTACCACAAGCGTTCCACGTTTTGGTTGCGAGTTCGAATCCCACGTGGGACAGTTGCCAGGTACTGACCGCTGTCCGTGGTTTTTCTCCGAGTAGTCCGGCTTTCCTCCACCAACAAACCTGGCACATACTTACGTGACCCTGTCTGTAAATATGACGTTAATCTAATAAAACCAAACCAAACTAATTGTGTCCCTCCTCCAGTCATGTTCGAGGTGGTCCTCGCTTCTTCTTATGGGACAACATTAGAATAGGATCTGTACACTTTTCCAATATCTTCTAATACATTGATTAATCAGAAATAAAACTACTACCGTTCATAATGCGTTCTTTATTTGTTCTGTTCTGTCTTTTTATCAATTGAACGGCTGATTTGTAAAATACCTGATCAATTATGACATTTTTAATAAGATAAATATGTCATATAAAGATTTAGATCTGTTACACGTGTTTATAAAAAAGTGTATACCCGACTCTTTGATGACATGATGATAAAGTTGTTTAAACAGCATTATGATTTAACATCGTGACAATTGCGTCGTGCAATGGAAGGAAATCGGAAACATTCATAATATTTCACTACATTATATTGAAACAAATTTTTATAATTGCCCCGCTTCAGAACAAACATATGCCTTGGAAATTAATGTTTTATAAGCATCATTGAATTTAGCTATTTAACTCAACAAAACGTAAATAACCCATTTATATTGTTTCGTAATGTGGTCGGGACAGGAAATAGCCGAAACACCGGAAGTGGTGTCCCGGTTCACACGATACCGGTGCGTTGGTAAGGCCCCCACAAGTCTGATGCTGTCGAACGAAGCCCACGTAATACGACACACTATTCATTACAAAAACGTTGTTGAAGAATTCCGTCCCTTAAAATCGATAAAATGGAGGTAAATTATTGGTTTCCTGTTCCGACAAATGGACATCATGAAAAGCTTGGTTATCGATCTCTGCCGGTTTCGTATAGATAATCGATAGCTGGCGCTGAGGAGACTGAATGCGTTAACGACAACTTTACAAATAGACCGTGTAACATAACCAAACACGGCAAGAGGTCGACATTTACCAATTAGTTATCTAAGCGAAAATAAATATAAAACGTCTCACTTTATTGAAATCAGAAAAAATATTGTCTTTTTTTATTGGAAATATAATTGCAGTCCACACCGCTGGAACTGAGATAAGCGTCGGTGTGACCTAGACGCGTGGAAGTGGAGTTCGGAACCCCCCGGGAGACTCGTTTTGGCACAGCGTGGTGATGCAGCTAATGATAGTGCCACCTTGCTGTACCGTTTCTATCACACGATAAGTTCTGCGGGTTTTTTTTTCTGTGATTACACTTTCAGTCAGAATATCATCACTGATCTACTTTCCTGATTTTAAAACACCATTTAAATATGGAACGTGGGTCATAACATCTCACCTGCAATGTTTGGGAGTTGCCAGTGATATAAGTGTAGATACATGTATATGTAAATCAGATTGTGGTTGGATATTTTTTTTAATTACATATCGACATTGTACCAGCATGCACATTGACAACGGTCCAATAACACTATCAGCAAAAGTAAATAATGTTAAGATAATATTACCTACAGATAAAACACAAGGGAATATCTTTTCACTATGTATGTAACATCTCGACCCAGCCTCCGTGTTCTTTATCATCATCACTACTCCGGCACTAGGAATGGACGGTCCAGAATCAGCATTGGTCACTATATCATCAACAGTGTACCAGGTACCCGATCAAATCGGCCCCGTGTTGAAAACAACATCCATTGACTTCGGTAACTAACTTGAAGTCCGTACGTAACTAATAAATCCATCGTGGTAACAGTACCAGAGTGAGGAAAGCGATGCCTCTGGAACATCCTTTGGAGTACATAACCAAATGATTCCCCATAGATGACAATGTTAACGTTTGCCACTGTTCCAGTTAGATGAAGTTTATAGAAGGTCGTATTAACAGTTTTAAAGAGAACTGATGTACCAAAATTGACCCCGTTAGAATCAGACTTACAAGAATTCCGTACCAAAATTGACCCTGTTAAAATCAAACTTACAAGAATTTCGAAACTTCTTTTCATATTTATCATCTATATGTATTTCCAAACCCACACATTAAACGTTTTGAATTTGATGCACCCCGAATACCCAAGCAGCTGACTCCTAAACAAAACAAAAAGTGATTTCCAGAAATTTCTCTTTTCATTTTGCAATTTCTACAAGTTTAAAATAGTTTGTAAAGAAGAGCAGAATATTGACATCTGTCTGTTCTTTGGCTTTGCTAAGTCTGATTTTGTATACATTAACATATACCCAGTCTGTAAGCCTAGCAACCACGCCGACCGTAGTTCTCAGCTCTACTCTGTCTAAAACCAAAACTTTGATGTCAATATATGGATTGGTTTTCGTTTTGACTGCTTATACGGTAGTACATGTATGAATCCAGTTGGGAACGAACATATTTATTTGGGATATATTCGTTACCACCTGTGTCCATACTACCGTATAAAGTAACACTATTAAAATGAAGACCAACCATTTAAGGAATAATTTAGTCTAAGACTAGAGGGCATTATTTATTGGACACAATCATTTCTAGTAGAAGTTGAAAAAGTTGGTATCACTGTGGAATACCACCAATGCCAACTGTGGTCTCAATGTGTGAAATGTTTAACTTTTGTGGAGCGACGTAATAATTTTGTATGCCTTAATTGCCCGCGCCAGTAGAGTAAAGCAACTTTTGTCTAGAACTATTTAAATAAGTCTTCTATTTGTGTGGTAACCTTATAAGGTGAGTTATCAATGTCGTTGAATTGGTCGACTTTTTTGTTTTATTTTAATTTCCATAAGAGATGTAGATTAAACTATCAATTATAGACCTTTGCTGAAGTCCTTAATTTTTATATCGCAATATATATCTAATAGGATAATTATTTCAAAATGTTTGCTTCGTGCTGATTCATATAGAAATGCGTCTTCCCGAAGAACTCGACGTCAGGGTAGAGTGACGTCACAATTGGAATCTTGACTCAGATGTGACGTCACAATAGGGATTGTTATATGACTGTGAGTTTTGCCGTTTTCTGATTGGTCTAGACCGCTTGGACAGGTCTTGACAAAATGTTTTATTATGTGGCTGTGTGTTTTGCTCGTTCATTATTGGCTGAAACTACACTTTCCCGCCACGATACAACACGATATCCACCAGAAAATTCCGAACTATGAATTGTGACGTCATCCCAGGTTGATATAAGATTCCAGAACCCCCAGGTTGTAACCAAATATAGAAATCTTGCATTGTGACGTAATGTAAAATGACGTCACAATCATTTTACAGGTTGATATAAAATTCCAGTGGTGCCACGTCGTACCCAAATATAGCGTAAAGGGGATTTCCGTGACGTCAAAAATCTATTGTGACGTCATCATTCAGCGAGATGTAACGGAGAGCAGCAGGCTTACAGGAATCAATGTGACTCTGCCAATATTTGCGTTTGCATTTTTGTCAGGTTTTTTAAATAATAAATAAAATGTATTACGTGTTGTTTTCTCCATTTTATTGGTATGATCAGCCTTCATTTTTCTCTTCAAATTATTCAACATGACTATTGAGTATCGGGGAGAGGGGCTATTCAATATCATGAAGAGGAAATACATGTATATATACATGTGGCAGTCAAATGGTTTACATAATGTAAATACCATATAATAAAACAGATATCGACCTAGACAGGTCGATATTTGTATAATGTCAACCTGAGACCGATGAAGACCTGTTCAGAGGTTGACATTGCAAATCCGGTAACCTGGCTATAAATAGATACAGGGAATTCCCTGTTTCTTCTACATTTTTGACCAATCAAAATAGAACATTGCCGATGATCGGGCAATAGCTAAATCAAACATAAAAGACAACAGTGTGGTAGGAATCGGAAAGATATTTCACACACGTTTAATGTAGCTGTATATCCGAAGATTATATTTTGAAAACTTACAGAAGTACTAAGAGTACCTACTGAGGATACGTGGATAAAGATTTTCTTGATTTTTTTTTTAAAAAATTGTCATTTCGCTATCCTTGCTTCAAAATTATTTCAAATAGCAAAACTTGTATCATTTCATATAACAAAACAATTATTGTCTTTTTGTAGGTTAATACGAGGAATTGTTAAACCTTTGAAAGGGGATATTTCCCTCGGCCTTCGGCCTCGGGGAATATCACCTTTCTCAGGTTTAACAATTCCTCGTGTTAACCAACAAAAAGGCAATATTTGTATTATATTGACTTGGTGTTTCTAAAAATGGAAACATCGAGTTAAAATGCTTTCTAAAAATGAGAAACCGAGTCGATTTCTTTTATATCGGACGACACGTGACCATAAATTAGTCAATGAGAATAGCGGAAATTCAGAGTGTATCAAATATTACTTTTATGTCATATTTTGCTCGTGGTTATGTAACAGAATTAGCCTCACTGATGTAGCCAATAACATGTTAAAAATAAGTAAATGGCACATATCCGCGCCCATGTTGCTTTTCACAACAACACGTGCTTACGAATCCGCTCATGCGTAAATATTGACCTATCGTATCCATCGGTTCCTCGCCTCCCCAGAACCAAACAATGAATAAACGTCCAATAACGGATTATCGAGTTGGCCATGATAAAGACCCTAATAATATTTATTACTACATTAATATAGTTTGCCGATTTTCATTGACGACCAATGCCTAAGTAAACATATCCCTACACCCTTACGCTACTGCACATGTACAAAGACCAAATCAGTATATTTCATCGATAACTGGCTTCCCTTTCATTAAACTTTTTCTCGTGTATGTTATTTTTGTAATGTAAATAACTGATTGATGAATTATCGTCAATGACAGATTATACGTAGCGGCTACAATAATAAATTAAAATATCTACATGGTTACTTTACAAATATGGTATTAACACACAGAAAATCATTTATATAAATGAGGAAAAATACAACAACAACAACAACAACAACAAAAAAAAGTGCATTTTCTACACATATGTAAATGATCTTACAATATGATTACGATTTACGGTATTCCATTCAATTAAAAAAAAACATTTTCTAGGAAACTAAATTTCCTTATAATCTGACTTTCACAGTGATATTTGACTCTTTACCTTCATTCACAAAAAATCAGTTCTTCATTAAACTGTCATATAAACTGATATGCAACACCAAATTGTTGCCAAAACTCAAATGTATCACCATCAAATTGTTAACAAAACTCAAATGTACCACCATCAAATTGTTACCAAAACTCAAATGTACCACCATCAAATTGTTACCAAAACTCAAATGTACCACCATCAAATTGTTACCAAAACTCAAATGTACCACCATCAAATTGTTACCATATCACAAATGTACCACCATCAAATTGTTACCAAAACTCAAATGTACCACCATCAAATTGTTACCATATCACAAATGTACCACCATCAAATGGTTACCATATCACAAATGTACCACCATCAAATTGTTAACAAACCTCAAATGTACCACCATCAAATTGTTACCAAAACTCAAATGTACCACCATCAAATTGTTACCATATCACAAATGTACCACCATCAAATTGTTACCAAACCTCAAATGTACCACCATCAAATGGTTACCATATCACAAATGTACCACCATCAAATTGTTACCATATCACAAATGTACCACCATCAAATGGTTACCATATCACAAATGTACCACCATCAAATTGTTACCAAAACTCAAATGTACCACCATCAAATTGTTACCAAAACTCAAATGTACCACCATCAAATTGTTACCAAAACTCAAATGTACCACCATCAAATTGTTACCATATCACAAATGTACCACCATCAAATTGTTACCATATCACAAATGTACCACCATCAAATGGTTACCATATCACAAATGTACCACCATCAAATTGTTACCAAAACTCAAATGTACCACCATCAAATTGTTACCAAAACTCAAATGTACCACCATCAAATTGTTACCATATCACAAATGTACCACCATCAAATTGTTACCATATCACAAATGTACCACCATCAAATGGTTACCATATCACAAATGTACCACCATCAAATTGTTACCAAAACTCAAATGTACCACCATCAAATTGTTACCATATCACAAATGTACCACCATCAAATTGTTACCAAACCTCAAATGTACCATCATCAAATGGTTACCATCCAAATATCATCAAATGTACCATCATCAAATGTTACCATCAAATCACACAAATGTACCACCATCAAATTGTTACCATATCACAAATGTACCACCATCAAATTGTTACCAAAACACAAATGTACCACCATCAAATTGTTACCATATCACAAATGTACCACCATCAAATTGTTACCAAAACTCAAATGTACCACCATCAAATGGTTACCATATCACAAATGTACCACCATCAAATTGTTACCATATCACAAATGTACCACCATCAAATGGTTACCATATCACAAATGTACCACCATCAAATTGTTACCAGTAAATCTCAAATGTACCACCATCAAATGGTTACCAAAACTCAAATGTACCACCATCAAATTGTTACCTACACAATATCACAAATGTACCACCATCAAATGGTTACCATATCACAAATGTACCACCATCAAATGGTTACCATATCACAAATGTACCACCATCAAATTGTTACCAAAACTCAAATGTACCACCATCAAATTGTTACCATATCACAAATGTACCACCATCAAATTGTTACCATATCACAAATGTACCACCATCAAATTGTTACCATATCACAAATGTACCACCATCAAATTGTTACCATATCACAAATGTACCACCATCAAATGGTTACCATATCACAAATGTACCACCATCAAATTGTTACCAAAACTCAAATGTACCACCATCAAATTGTTACCAAAACTCAAATGTACCACCATCAAATTGTTACCAAAACTCAAATGTACCACCATCAAATGGTTACCATATCACAAATGTACCACCATCAAATTGTTACCATATCACAAATGTACCACCATCAAATTGTTACCAAAACTCAAATGTACCAACATCAAATGGTTACCATATCACAAATGTACCACCATCAAATTGTTACCAAAACTCAAATGTACCACCATCAAATGGTTACCATATCACAAATGTACCACCATCAAATGGTTACCAAAACTCAAATGTACCACCATCAAATGGTTACCATATCACAAATGTACCACCATCAAATGGTTACCATATCACAAATGTACCACCATCAAATTGTTACCAAAACTCAAATGTACCACCATCAAATTGTTACCATATACACAATGTACCACCATCAAATGGTTACCATATCACAAATGTACCTCCATCAAATTGTTACCAAAACTCAAATGTACCACCATCAAATGGTTACCATATCACAAATGTACCAATCAAATTGTCAACAAACCTCAAATGTACCACCATCAAATGGTTTACCAAATGTACCACCATCAAATGTTACCATTCAAATTACCCATCAAATGTTACCAATACAAATGTACCACCATCAAATGGTTACCATATCACAAATGTACCACCATCAAATTGTTACCAAAACTCAAATGTACCACCATCAAATTGTTACCAAAACTCAAATGTACCACCATCAAATGGTTACCATATCACAAATGTACCACCATCAAATGCTTACCATATCACAAATGTACCACCATCAAATTGTTACCAAAACTCAAATGTACCACCATCAAATTGTTACCAAAACTCAAATGTACCACCATCAAATTGTTACCAAATCTCAAATGTACCACCATCAAATCATTACCAAAACTCAAATGTACCACCATCAAATTGTTACCAAAACTCAAATGTACCACCATCAAATGGTTACCATATCACAAATGTACCACCATCAAATCGTTACCAAAACTCAAATGTACCACTATCAAAGTGTTTATAAAACTCAAATGTACCACCATCACATTGTTACCAAGACTCAAATGTACCACCCCGTTTCAGGCCACCGTGGACAAAACGTGGTGACCGCGAGACAACGTGAGAGAACGCAGAAGGACGTGATAGACAAACGTGAGCGGTCGTGATTACCGTGGATGCCGTGCCAGATTTTTAAACTGTCAAAAAATTTGCCACGGCAGTCACGGTATAGATGGTGAACGCCACAGGACGTAATAAAACGGGATTGACGTAATGAAACGTAACAGTGCGTACGAGGCCGTAACAGAACTTCAAGACGGTCCGTGGTGGAACGGACAACAAGCACGTTCCGCGGAATCTCACGGTGATTTCAAGTTTTGTGACGTTCTGTTGCGTTTTTTCCACGTTTTATCACGGTTGATGCAGACTGGCTGCACGTTTTGGGCCGTTTTGTCCAGGTTTGTCAAGGTTTTTACGGCAAGCCAAGGTGGATGAAAACCGTTTTGATGCGTTTTGTCAAGGCATCTCACGGCTTGTAGCGGTTGAAAGTCCGACGTGATACGGCTTGTTACGTCTTATTACGGTCTTACGTTGCAAGCAAAATATGATGGAGTATCATTGCCTGGCCTGGTACATATTTGCTACTTCATTGAATTATTTGTATTAATAAATAGAAATAGTCATTATCAAACACATTTAAACCCTCAAATTATACCAAAGCTATTATTGCAAAAAGCAGATTAAATGTATACACACAAAAAAAAACATTTGCGTAGAAATACTTGGCTATGATAATTATATATTTATACCAAATATGCTTTTAACAAATTTTGCAATTGTATCATTGATAGACCGTGCTAAAGTCGTAGTGTTCCTTTAACCTCCGGGAACAGCACTTTCCCCTTTATCCACGGTCCACCACGTAATCCGTTAAAAACCGTGGCAAAACTTCACAAGACCTAGTTGAACTTGAATACAGATATAAAAATAGCCAAAATTCCACGGCGCACCACGTTTCGGGCAAACGGGGCTACCGTGGTCGCCGGGAACATAGTGTAAACCTAGCATTACACTTTGTTCCCGGCGGCCACGGCAGCCCCGTTTCAGCTGGCCAGCGTGAACAAAGCGTGGTGACCGCGAGAAAGCGTGACACAACGCAAAAGAACGTGATAGACAAACGTGAGCGGTCTTGATTACCGTGGGTGCCGTGCCAGATTTTTAAACTGTCAAAATGAAGTAACAAAACGTAACAGCGCGTAAGAGGTCGTAAGAAAACTTCCAGACGGTCCGTAGTGGAACGGGCAGCAAGCACGTTCCCCGGAATCTTATTACGGTGATTTCAAGTTTTGTGACGTTCTGTTGTGGGTTTTTTACGTATTTTCACGGTTAATGCAGATTGGCTGCACGTTTTGTGCCGGTTTATCCAGGTTTGTCACGGTTTTCACGGGAAGCCAATGTGGATGATAGCCGTTCCGATGCGTAGCGGTTGAAAGTCTGACGCGCTACGGCGTGTTGCGTCCTATAACGGTCTTACGTAGTAAGCAATACATGATGGAGTATCATTGCTTGGTCTGGTACATATTTAGACTTCTTGGAATTATTTCTTCATGTGTCGCCAAGTTATGCCACGCTCTTTTTCGGATTCCATTTTTCATTTTTCCTATATTTTTTTAAATTTTATTTATTCAAAAAAAAAAAAAAGAAAAATAGAAGACACGTGTACGTAATATGTACTCATAGAAAGCTATGAAATCTTGTCTAAGGCCACGTGTTGCAAGGTATATGAACCTGACACGGTAAAACAGTGTTTCACTAAAGATAATGGTTTACGTGATACGAATGCCTTCAAGAATTCTCCATATGAAACAGAATTATAACACACTTTAGGTTATATCATGTAATGTTCTCAAAAGAAATGAAATAGATAAAATTTTGGATAATTCTTCAGTTTTAGAATACTTCTGTCGACAACTGCGGTGATAAATTTAACGATTTAAAAGATTTCGGCAAGCTGCGTCTGCTTCAAAGGGTAAAATATATACCTTGGTATTATGTTATACAAAATTAATGTTACAGACTTTTTTCTAAAAATAACCCCAATACTGGTTCCTAGGCGGAGATTATGAGAATTTCAGCTTTTCTCAGTCTATCAGCAGCCCTGCTCAAGTACGTTATAATAACGAGTGAAGATGTTAAGGAAAGTAGTGGTCCCAGGGTGAGGGGGATAGCGCGCTGATAAAGTACTTTAACTTGTAGTGGAATGAACACCAAAATATCGTTAATAACCTTAGTGGAATAAACCAAGTCTTGAACATCTTCTACAATGGTCCGTATAGTTCTTACTTCACAAGGGTCAATTTAATTTTAACTTTCATGGGCAGCGTTACCAAATTCGTATGTCTTTATCATTTTACGTCGAGGTTTCCTTAGGAATGAAATATACTTTATCGGTTGCATCATCTATGTATCTATCCATGAAAGATATATCTATGTATCTATCCATGAAAGATATATCTATGTATCTATCCATGAAAGATATATCTATGTATATATCCATGAAAGATATATCTATGTGTCTATCCATGAAAGATATATCTATGTATCTATCCATGAAAGATATATCTATGTGTCTATCCATGAAAGATATATCTATGTATATATCCATGAAAGATATATCTGAAAGATATATCTATGTATCTATCCATGAAAGATATATCTATGTATCTATCCATGATAGATACATTGCCACTAGTGCACGGTAAATAAAACATAAGACTACAGCAAAGCATCAGGTAATCGCCATACTGGTGTCAATACCTTGTGTGGGTGCTGCAGTTTTGGCATATGGTTCGTTTATACATAAAAAGTTGATGTTCCTGCACCTTTTCTCCGTCTCACAACTTGAGTATTCTTCCCGTCGTCAAAGCCCACAACGGACTTCACGCACGTTTACACGTTTTTCGTATGTGACCAATGCTGAGACGTTCTGACGCTCCCTGGCGCTGTCGCGGCGGACGAAGGTGGACGTCGTTGCGAACACCTATTACAATCCTAATCGTTATGGTGGTGTCGTAATCCACCCTCTTCTCAAGCCTATCTCCATTGCCCCGTATCATTATTGTGAAAGCAAGCAGAATGCAGCTGACGAGTAATGGTTAATTCAATTTTGCTTCACGGAGCCATTCACGACGTCGAACTAGATCATTCAAGTATTTGTTTCTTCGTCGGGACTAAATTGAGTGGTAACTGCTTTGTCAACAGGCGCCAGGGCCAATCTTAGCTTGAGGTCGAGTCAAGGAACAAACCATAGCTATGCCGATAGCAGGCGTTAAGGCGCCTACAAAATTTCTGGGGAAAATTCAAATGAGTCCTATTCTATTGTCAATAGTTACATTTGCATGATAAAACCAACCACAAAGGACCAAATCAGGAAGACTACTTCATCTGATGTGTGACAGCGATTCCAGCATCTGATGGCACTCCCCTGGCTCCTTACGTTATATTCACATGCAATCATATGCATCTTGAAGCGTCCTAATCAGTTTTCAGAGCCTGAATGGAACAGAAGAATAAAATTACATAACTGGACCGGATTTACTATCAGAATTACGAGCACACATCATGAACGAATATGATTTATCTATAAGGAAATATTAAACCCAGGCTAGATAGATTCTGTCAATTTCCGAGATTTATTCACAGCTATGTCATTTCCCTTGTATATGTAATAACTATAGAGAAGACAGAATCACATTAGCAATACATCTAAATCCGAATACGCGGAAATCTCAGGACAATTTGTTTAGCATTTTATAAGACCGACATGCATACGTACTTATATGACTTATGACTATCAGAAAATTACATATATTTGCAAGACGGATTTACTATTTCCAGTTTCATGATAATTCGCAGAAGCCCTTTTTCATTTTTCCATCATCCAACTATAACCCGTTGTCACCATCATCACCATCACCGTTGTTATCATCACCACCCTCCTCTTCCTCCTCTTCCTCCTCCTTCTCATCATCATCATCATCATCATCATCATCATCCTCATTATCATCAATTTCCTTAAAAATGAGTGTGTATAAAACATATATTTTAACTAACAAACATTGCTTTCATGTTTTACACCAATTCTTGCTTTTTTATTTTACATCAACGCTTGCTTTCTTATTTCACATCCCTCTTGCTTTCTTATTTTACATCAACTCTTGTTTTCTTATTTTACTCTTCTTATTTACATCCTCTTGCTTTCTTATTTTACATCAACTCTTGTTTTCTTATTATTTTGCACTCTTACTTTCTTATTTTACATCAACTCTTGCTTTCTTATTTTTCATTCACTCTAGTTTTCTTATTTTACTTCCACTCTTACTTTCTTATTTTACATCAACTCTTATTTTCTTATTTTACACTCTTGCTTTCTTATTTTTCATCCACTCTAGCTTTCTTATTTTACAGCAACTCTAGGTTTCTTATTTTACATCAACTCTTGTTTTCTTATTTTAAACTCTTGCTTTCTTATTTTTCATCCACTCTAGCTTTCTTACTTTAAAGCAACTCTCGCTTTCTTATTTTACATACACTCTCGATTTCTTATTTTACATCTTACAATAAGCCTTTAATTATCGTCTACAGTATAAGTGGCCATTGGTAGATTAAGTTCTGACGCCATATTCTGTGGCAATCATTTCGGAACAAATAGTCCATGTGCGAATTCTAACGTGTCGCGTTTAGAATACGGGGGTTTTAAGATCCCAAAATGACGTTGGTAAAGTACTATTTACCTTCAATTAGTCCAACCTTCCGGTGATTATGACGTCATCATTTGACGTGATTTGTGTTAGTCATAATCACCGGAAGGTGGGACTAATCGACGGTAAATAGTACTTTACCCACGTCGAAACCGCCGTATTAATCATTCCCTTATATAGAACATTACCTACGTGGCTGTTTGATACGAAATACTCGATAAATTCTGATTCAGATGATAATATATGTAGAAGTTGGAAACTATTATCAGAAGGAAAACCGTTTTTTCTAGTAGAATTTTGAGATAGATTCGTGCAGGGGATATTACTGGGTTAATACGATATAACATTTATATACGATTCACACCCTTGCCTCAAAACGTCTAAAGACTCTATACAGATAGATTGGGAATAATTCCAATCATCCTGTGGTCATACTACGTTACGTACAGGTCAAGGTCACTTGTGGCCATGGTGAAGAAGACCACGCTACCAGACAAGAGACCAAACGCCAGTCTGCCCATCCCTAGGGGCGTACAACCGAAATAGTCCTTCCTCAAACAGATGCCAATCGATTTCTTAGTATTGATTGCCAGCTTATTTAAACTGTCTGTGTGTGTGGTAAAGTATTAACAACGTAGCCGAGAAGAGTATGGCAAATTTAAAATCCTACAAGTTAGTGTTTATAGTTTAGGGAAGTAAATAACCATTCTTTGTTTTACCATATATTTTGCTTATGTACCTGTATTTGTATAACCTCGACCGAGATAAATAACTAATGGGGTTATTTCAAAGAAAAATAAATAATTTCTATGCTGACATAATTAAAATGAATTTCACACCTTCCCTTTGCATTAATAAAAATATTTAATTCCTTCAGAGAATATTTCAATTTACTCTTAGAAGTGTACTTTATTTTTAAGTCTTCGTTTCTTTACCTCTCTGCGTTCAACCGGAAACACGTGTTATCAAAAATGACCTCTGAGGAACAGAACCTTCCGGAGGTCATCAATTCTTAACACTTAAATTACATACCGTTCATATTGATGTATATTACATGGCATGCCAGTGTCCCGTGAGTATAAGGCCGAGTGATGGAGAGAACTCTGTCTGTATCAGTTACTGGCATCTGCTGCAATAACAATGAATATGAATGCAGAATTTGCAATCGACTAATTAGTTTGATGGTAATTCGGGGATAACAAGTCGCTGACAGGTTCCTAACGTATTGCCTGACGGTCACATATCTTTCCTGTTTATATTCTTTCAGGTTCTTGTTCTTTCCATCAAATCTTCACGGAAAGATTTAAAGTTATAATTTTTCATTATTATTATTATTGCGTTTATGACTTGCCCTTGACAATCTGGCACGCCATTTTTTGTGAGAACTCGAGTTTCTTTGATAACAGGGCGTTTCGATTGGGTTACGTATTCCATCACGGGTAAACCAGTAACAATCCGTTGAGTTGGCAGTATATGTGCTGGCAAATACCATTTGCATTTAGGGTACAAATGTTTGCCAATAATATGTTTATGTGTTATGACAGAATAACGAGGGATGTGGTTCATTTGGTGTGGCACCCTGTTAGATACAGCGTATATTTATTAAGGATATCGTATTAACTCAATTTGTCAAAGCGTTCTGTTACATTGGAAAATACCGAAGAATTTTTTTTTTTTATAAAAATTGAAATCGAAACAGACATCTCCGTAACTTAGGTCTCTGGCCGAAGTAAGCGACAATGACGGTTTAATGTGTGACAGAGGAACAACCCTGACAGTATCACGTTGACTGTAGGTAAGCAACACAGACAGTGTCTCTTTAGATCGAGGTAAATTAACTTCGACGTCATCTCGTGAGATTCAGGTAATGCTGTAGGTGTCGGGTGAGACTGAGGTAAACCGGTAGTTGTTAGAGGATGCGTGAGGTTAGCTTTTCCGCTGTTACACCTCTTGGTGAAATATCAAAAAAGTCTAAACAGCCTGCCACAATATAGCCAATCACAGTTCACGTTATGAACATTGCTTTATTTATAATTAAGTCAAAGATTGTTTCGTGATATCGATATTAGACTTACGTGATGGTATCTCGTGAGAATGGAATATTCATTTGAACATTCCCGTTTCATTACGTGTTAGAAAATATCAATCTACTTTCTTAACCTTCCTCGGATATGCAGGGTCGAGAAATGAACCATTTATATGAAATATTCAAAATGCTAGGATATTTTACTATATTCTTTGACAGCATTGTGATTTATGTACGTTTAACACAATAAAGGCGCGTTGCATAGATGTATAAACTGACAATCAGATGTTACACTGATCAATAATGATACCCCCACTACCCTATAGATCTATTTCAAAAATAAAAAGTCTAGCAATAGACATTCTTTTTTTCTGTGTGATACATGAATTGTTAACATACTGGAAGTATTTGAGAGTTGTGAGGATAGTATGCGGATAAAGTATACCACTAATGATAACTATGGTTTGTAGTTATAGAGATGTCTATGTACCTCAAATGATAACTATGGTTTGCAGTTATAGAGATGTATATGTACCTCAAATGATAAATATGGTTTATAGTTATAGAGATGTTTATGTACCTCAAATGATAACTATGGTTTATAGTTATAGAGATGTATATGTACCTCAAATGATAACTATGGTTTATAGTTATAGAGATGTATATGTACCTCAAATGATAACTATGGTTTGTAGTTATAGAGATGTCTATGTACCTTAAATGATAATTATGGTTTATAGTTATAGAGTTGTATATGTACCTCAAATGATAACTATGGTTTGTAGTTATAGAGATGTATATGTACCTTAAATGATAACTATGGTTTATAGTTATAGAGATGTATATGTACTTCAAATGATAACTATGGTTTGTAGTTATAGAGATGTATATGTACCTGAAATGATAAACTATGGTTTATAGTTATAGAGATGTATATGTACCTGAAATGATAACTATGGTTTATAGTTATAGAGATGTATATGTACCTGAAATGATAACTATGGTTTATAGTTATAGAGATGTATATGTACCTGAAATGATAACTATGGTTTATAGTTATAGAGATGTATATGTACCTGAAATGATAACTATGGTTTATAGTTATAGAGATGTATATGTACCTTAAATGATAACTATGGTTTATAGTTATAGAGATGTATATGTACCTAAATGATAACTATGGTTTATAGTTATAGAGATGTTATGTACCTGAAATGATAACTATGGTGTTTATAGTTATAGAGATGTTTATGTACCTTAACGATAACTATGGTTTATAGTTATAGAGATGTATATGTACCTGAAATGATAACTATGGTTTATAGTTATAGAGATGTATATGTACCTTAAATGATAACTATGGTTTATAGTTATAGAGATGTATATGTACCTGAAATGATAACTATGGTTTATAGTTATAGAGATGTATATGTACCTGAAATGATAACTATGGTTTATAGTTATAGAGATGTATATGTACCTTAAATGATAACTATGGTTTATAGTTATAGAGATGTCTATGTACCTCAAATGATAATTATGGTTTATAGTTTATAGAGATGTCTATGTACCTCAAATGATAACTATGGTTTATAGTTATAGAGATGTCTATGTACCTCAAATGATAACTATGGTTTATAGTTATAGAGATGTATATGTACCTCAAATGATAACTATGGTTTATAGTTATAGAGATGTATATGTACCTGAAATGATAACTATGGTTTATAGTTATAGAGATGTATATGTACCTCAAATGATAACTATGGTTTATAGTTATAGAGATGTATATGTACCTGAAATGATAACTATGGTTTATAGTTATAGAGATGTATATGTACCTTAAATGATAACTATGGTTTATAGTTATAGAGATGTATATGTACCTGAAATGATAACTATGGTTTATAGTTATAGAGATGTATATGTACCTGAAATGATAACTATGGTTTATAGTTATAGAGATGTCTATGTACCTGAAATGATAACTATGGTTTATAGTTATAGAGATGTATATGTACCTCAAATGATAATATGGTTTATAGTTATAGAGATGTTATGTACCTGAAATGATAACTATGGTTTATAGTTATAGAGATGTTTATGTACCTCAAATGATAACTATGGTTTATAGTTATAGAGATGTTATGTACCTAAATGATAACTATGGTTTATAGTTATAGAGATGTATATGTACCTAAATGATAACTATGGTTTATAGTTATAGAGATGTATATGTACCTAAATGATAACTATGGTTTATAGTTATAGAGATGTATATGTACCTAAATGATAATATGGTTTATAGTTATAGAGATGTATATGTACCTAAATGATAACTATGGTTTATAGTTATAGAGATGTATATGTACCTAAATGATAATATGGTTTATAGTTATAGAGATGTTTATGTACCTAAATGATAATATGGTTTATAGTTATAGAGATGTATATGTACCTCAAATGATAACTATGGTTTATAGTTATAGAGATGTATATGTACCTAAATGATAACTATGGTTTATAGTTATAGAGATGTTATATGTACCTGAAATGATAACTATGGTTTATAGTTATAGAGATGTATATGTACCTAAATGATAACTATGGTTTATAGTTATAGAGATGTTATGTACCTCAAATGATAACTATGGTTTATAGTTATAGAGATGTATATGTACCTTAAATGATAACTATGGTTTATAGTTATAGAGATGTTATGTACCAATGATAACTATGTTATTAAGTTTGTATATGTTTATGTATAGAGATTAGATGATAACTATGGTTTATAGTTATAGAGATGTTTATGTACCTAAATGATAACTATGGTTTATAGTTATAGAGATGTTATGTACCTAAATGATAACTATGGTTTATAGTTATAGAGATGTTATGTACCTAAATGATAACTATGGTTTATAGTTATAGAGATGTTATGTACCTTAAATGATAACTATGGTTTATAGTTATAGAGATGTTTATGTACCTCAAATGATAACTATGGTTTATAGTTATAGAGATATTTATGTACCTTAAATGATAACTATGGTTTATAGTTATAGAGATGTTTATGTACCTCAAATGATAACTATGGTTTATAGTTATAGAGATGTTTATGTACCTGAAATGATAACTATGGTTTATAGTTATAGAGATGTATATGTACCTGAAATGATAACTATGGTTTATAGTTATAGAGATGTTTATGTACCTGAAATGATAACTATGGTTTATAGTTATAGAGATGTTATGTACCTGAAATGATAACTATGGTTTATAGTTATAGAGATGTATATGTACCTCAAATGATAACTATGGTTTATAGTTATAGAGATGTATATGTACCTGAAATGATAATATGGTTTATAGTTATAGAGATGTATATGTACCTGAAATGATAACTATGGTTTATAGTTATAGAGATGTATATGTACCTGAAATGATAACTATGGTTTATAGTTATAGAGATGTATATGTACCTGAAATGATAACTATGGTTTATAGTTATAGAGATGTATATGTACCTCAAATGATAACTATGGTTTATAGTTATAGAGATGTATATGTACCTCAAATGATAACTATGGTTTATAGTTATAGAGATGTATATGTACCTCAAATGATAACTATGGTTTATAGTTATAGAGATGTATATGTACCTCAAATGATAACTATGGTTTATAGTTATAGAGATGTATATGTACCTGAAATGATAACTATGGTTTATAGTTATAGAGATGTATATGTACCTGAAATGATAACTATGGTTTATAGTTATAGAGATGTATATGTACCTGAAATGATAACTATGGTTTATAGTTATAGAGATGTTTATGTACCTGAAATGATAACTATGGTTTATAGTTATAGAGATGTATATGTACCTGAAATGATAACTATGGTTTATAGTTATAGAGATGTATATGTACCTAAATGATAACTATGGTTTTATAGTTATAGAGATGTTATGTACCTAAATGATAACTATGGTTTATAGTTATAGAGATGTTATGTACCTAAAATGATAACTATGGTTTATAGTTATAGAGATGTTATGTACCTAAATGATAACTATGGTTTATAGTTATAGAGATGTCTATGTACCTGAAATGATAACTATGGTTTATAGTTATAGAGATGTATATGTACCTGAAATGATAACTATGGTTTATAGTTATAGAGATGTATATGTACCTCAAATGATAACTATGGTTTATAGTTAAAGAGATGTATATGTACCTGAAATGATAACTATGGTTTATACTTATAGAAATGTATATGTACCTCAAATGATAACTATGGTTTATAGTTATAGAGATGTATATGTACCTAAATGATAACTATGGTTTATAGTTATAGAGATGTATATGTACCTGAAATGATAACTATGGTTTATAGTTATAGAGATGTATATGTACCTGAAATGATAACTATGGTTTATAGTTATAGAGATGTATATGTACCTAAATGATAACTATGGTTTATAGTTATAGAGATGTATATGTACCTAAATGATAACTATGGTTTATAGTTATAGAGATGTATATGTACCTAAATGATAACTATGGTTTATAGTTATAGAGATGTATATGTACCTGAAATGATAACTATGGTTTATAGTTATAGAGATGTATATGTACCTAAATGATAACTATGGTTTATAGTTATAGAGATGTATATGTACCTAAATGATAACTATGGTTTATAGTTATAGAGATGTATATGTACCTAAATGATAACTATGGTTTATAGTTATAGAGATGTATATGTACCTAAATGATAACTATGGTTTATAGTTATAGAGATGTATATGTACCTGAAATGATAACTATGGTTTATAGTTATAGAGATGTATATGTACCTAAATGATAACTATGGTTTATAGTTATAGAGATGTATATGTACCTCAAATGATAACTATGGTTTATAGTTATAGAGATGTATATGTACCTGAAATGATAACTATGGTTTATAGTTATAGAGATGTATATGTACCTCAAATGATAACTATGGTTTATAGTTATAGAGATGTATATGTACCTCAAATGATAACTATGGTTTATAGTTATAGAGATGTATATGTACCTCAAATGATAACTATGGTTTATAGTTATAGAGATGTATATGTACCTAAATGATAACTATGGTTTATAGTTATAGAGATGTATATGTACCTAAATGATAACTATGGTTTATAGTTATAGAGATGTTATGTACCTTCAAATGATAACTATGGTTTATAGTTATAGAGATGTATATGTACCTGAAATGATAACTATGGTTTATAGTTATAGAGATGTATATGTACCTGAAATGATAACTATGGTTTATAGTTATAGAGATGTATATGTACCTGAAATGATAACTATGGTTTATAGTTATAGAGATGTATATGTACCTGAAATGATAACTATGGTTTATAGTTATAGAGATGTATATGTACCTGAAATGATAACTATGGTTTATAGTTATAGAGATGTATATGTACCTGAAATGATAACTATGGTTTATAGTTATAGAGATGTATATGTACCTGAAATGATAACTATGGTTTATAGTTATAGAGATGTATATGTACCTGAAATGATAACTATGGTTTATAGTTATAGAGATGTTATATGTACCTGAAATGATAACTATGGTTTATAGTTATAGAGATGTATATGTACCTGAAATGATAACTATGGTTTATAGTTATAGAGATGTATATGTACCTGAAATGATAACTATGGTTTATAGTTATAGAGATGTATATGTACCTGAAATGATAACTATGGTTTATAGTTATAGAGATGTTTATGTACCTGAAATGATAACTATGGTTTATAGTTATAGAGATGTATATGTACCTTAAATGATAACTATGGTTTATAGTTATAGAGATGTTTATGTACCTCAAATGATAACTATGGTTTATAGTTATAGAAATGTCTATGTACCTGAAATGATAACTATGGTTTGCAGTTATAGAAATGTCTATGTACCTGAAATGATAACTATGGTTTATAGTTATAGAGATGTTTATGTACCTGAAATGATAACTATGGTTTGCAGTTATAGAAATGTCTATGTACCTGAAATGATAACTATGGTTTGCAGTTATAGAAATGTCTATGTACCTGAAATGATAATTATGGTTTGTAGCTATATAGAGTTGTATATGTACCTCAAACAATAAGTATGGTTTGTAGATATATAGAGTTGTCAGGCCGATAAATCCATGACATACATTCAGTCGCTCGGGGGGAGGGGGATTTCAAACTAAGAATGTCATCAACGGCCACTCCTTCAATATCTCGCACTATTTTTCTTCAGTTGAAAATCAAACATGGCGGATCGCTTCTCTTCGAACCGCATCACTACTATAACAGCGATTCTTAATCGTTACGCCTTGGTAATCCCCAAAGTTTTATGAAAATGGACTTAATTTAATAAATGATCAAATTTTGAAATTGACAAAACATATTTTCAAAACATGTAATAGTTATCATTGTTGTTAAGCGCAATGCGGTTATCCAACATCCAATTGCATTCATACCACATTTAACGCATCAACACAGTCCCTACATAATACAGATTACCAAATAAATGGTAGTTAATTTAACTACCATATATTAGGTAATCAGTATTATGTATGTGTAACTACTATACATTTGATAATCTATATTATAAACATCATACGTTCAATGTTAGGATGAGAAAGTCTAGACTGCATTTCAATCATTACAATATTAGCTAGACCAGACCTTGTAGACACAAACCTAGTAGATGTAGAGAGATGCGTATGTAAACTGGTGGCTCCCATGCAGGGCAATGATGATCACCCGAGCTTTGTTGAACTCCAGGGAGCTGATGCATTTAACGGGAGTTGTAGTGAGGAATGATGTTCCTCGCTTTACAGCGATGGTCTGTACCTGTAAACATCATTGTTTCTAGTTGGTTCTGGTAACCTCACACAAACATCTCCAAAAACACATTGACACTTATAATAATGATCTGCAGAACTAATTCCACACTCAACCTATTCCGCAGATAGAATACCGACCACCCAATTCCTCTTGCTTCGGTGCTCGACCTATACCCATTCCTTGATCACCTTTGCGAAGAGACTAAAAAATATGTACTTAATCACCTAACAATGTTTAATTAGGGCTTTTCCCAATGGTGAGAAAGACCTACTATTTTCGTTAAGTTTCTTTTTGTTCTTCCGCTTTTTGTGTAGTCTCTGCCAATTTAGTAGTCAAAGAAAGGTTAAAAGTATTCATAACATGTTGTCAGGTAGGGTATGCAGGTGTCACATGAACAAAATAAAGAAGGCCAAGAATCATATGAATGACCATGACCGTAATTCCTTGTTGGTGAAAAGCCCGTCAAATTGTCCAGTGACAATATCTAGTTGTTTTTTACAATTGTCCAGTTACTTTTATCGTCCACTGTTTTACTAAGTTCAACCGTACGGTCATATGCTCCAATGGACGCTGTAAATAGAACAATAGATAGAAATATGTTGATAGATACTTGAAAATGGATTCAAATAAAAAGAAGTTACTATGCAATCGTATGTTCTATGTATCTATAAGATCTACCTTTTATTTCGAAATAAGTGCAGGATACTCTTTCCGGATAATATTATTGTCAAAATATATTTAAGGTAGAAATAAGTTTGCTATAAGTGAAAATTGCATGCACAAATGAACCAACATGATATATAGTTTATGTTTTTTATTAAATTGGACTGATTAAAGGGACAATTCAGTGTGACTAATTCGTTACATAACTACGAAGCAAAATATGACATAAATGTATTGTTCTACATTCCTTTTGAAACATATGACAAGAAATAGTGATAATTTCCACAACATTGTTAAGTATTTTGATTAATACCATTGAAATTCCAAATCGTTGATCAATACGATTAAGCAGGTACAACAAGTGCGCTGTACCCATACCTGAGTCAAAGTCACGCATGTTAAACAAATGCAATACATTACCACTGAGGAGTTGATGAAATTATTTTTTAGACAAGAACATGCATCTAATAATATTAACGCAACTGTAAGAGCGATTTGAGTAGTTCTAGACAAAAAATCTTTTGCTACATAGGCAAGGGTCAGGGTTCGGCATACAAGGCTATGTGCATTTCACTAAAGTGGGCTTTTCTGAAACATCACAGTAAAACCAACTAATCTAATTTCTATAAGAACCGGTTTGTTTCCGAAATATGTGCAAGTTTTAATGTACAGTACACTTAGACTGAATTGTCCTTTTAAGACTTGTAAAATTTTAAAAAAAAATATATTTTTGTACAGTTTTTTTTTAACTTTCTTTGGTACATTTGCATAGTAAATATGCATGTATAGTAACTCAAATTTTTTCTTATAACTGGTAATAAAAACTCAACTTTTTGCTATTTTGAAAATCGTATACGTACCCTGACTAGTATGACAGAAAAATAAAAAGTTTTTCCGTATCTTAACCGGTGCATGAAGTTATGTGATTTTTAAGTAAAATAACGATAATACGCCAATCTCTCAGAATAGCATGGACAATACCTACAAAATATTAAAGATGCTCCACCGCTGACAAATGGTATTTTTTCCACTATCAAAAACAGGAACAAACGATTTAGTATTTTTCTTCAGTTACAAAAGTTACTTACTTTACACGGTTACCACCATTGAAAAGTTTGAGCTTCTAATTTTACATTAAGTTTAAAATATGAAAAATTATTAATTGCATCCCATAAAAATTCCGTGTCACTATATCCTATACGGAATGAAGTACTGATTGCGCATGCACCACAGGCAAAATGAATTATTTCATTACATTTTTTTGTGTTAATTAGACATATAAAAACGATCAAACACCAATTATTGTTCAAATGATGAATGTAATTTATGCTCTGTCGGATGTGGAACATCTTTAAGAATTTTTTTTTTATATTTTCTTGGTTACTACAGTGAATATCAAATAAAATATAATCGATAATTTAGATAAGATAGTATTATGTTAAGCTTTGCATAATTTTCTAAACAAGGTACGATTGAAATTGTAAATCGAAACCCCATGGGTAACAAAGTTATTTTCAGTTTTAAATTTTGAAAAAGGACATCATTATAAAGGTAAATTTCCGTGTTCCAAATAACGCAGTTTCCATGGTCAATAAACAGCAAATGTATTTTTGAAGCGGAGAGAATGTACTTTGATTTTTATGGAAGTTTTTTTTATCGATATTTGTATTTATGAAATATTTCCTTAAAAGTATGACAATATATTGATAATCTAGTACACCATCAATACAGAAATAAATACATCTAATATACATCTGTTTTGTATTGGCGTCACCAACTTTATATCTATAGTACACACCCATACGTCCTTCGAAATCACACGTGTGTTAGTAAAATATGTGTGCATGTCTGTCCACAATAACATTACATAGTTCAATGTCTTTATTACGTTACATAAAACTGGTTTGTAGTAATACATTACCTCATCAAACCGGAATGCTTTTCATTAATAACACATCAGATAATTGTCATTTTCTTGACGAAAGAGGAATTCAAACGGGTCATTATATATGTATATGTCGGCTCTGGAAACATGGATAATTGCAGATACAATTCCTGGTGGATGTGATAATGGGAAGAAGCATTTGCTACGATGAAACGTCATCATATTATTCCTTTGCCCAGGGCTAACACCATAGACGTCGTGTCCGTGCCTAGAGGGGGCTCTCATCTAGGACAGAATGTTGCAGTTCGGCAATTAGTGCTTATTGTCAGTAATCTGGTGTGATGGTTGACTACATTTGTATGTTGGGAGTTGTTTCAGAAAAGAAAAACAAGCATCCTTTTAAAACCACAGCTTCTACTCTTTTTACACCGACATAGTGAAAGAGACCAGCACTATACATACTTTGCAACTATCGTAATGATTCCAGTAATAATTTCTTTATCAATGCTACAAACCAATTACTGTATATATCCCATTAAACTAAATAACTTATGTTAAATGTTTAAAGATCTCAATTCTGAAAGAAATGCGGCGCTACTGTTAATGATAAGTAATTGTTAAGGATTTTATAATATTGGAACATGAAAATAAATCCATCCTAAACATAGTCTTCCAATGAATACTATAGTGTTCTGTGTATGGATTTCTCTTTGTAGTAGGTTTTATTGTTAGACGGCATTTTCACGTATAAAGTTTGTTTAATTACGAGGTTTTATTGAATCACTTTGTTTATTAGTTGTGAATGGAATTTGATTTTACGGTATATTTGTCGTTGTGATGTGATAATTGGAAAGACAGTATTGCACAAGTCACTTACAGTTGTTGTAACTTGTCTTCCACAACATGTAATGCTCGTCCTGAACTAGAATGTCCCGGAGTAATTTCCGGAGCAGTAACGTCTGGAATTTATGTCCGTCTGGAAAGCGGGATTAGAGCAAATGTAAAACTGTCTGTTCCATCATACCTTATATTTGGAATCGGATATTTAAACCCAAGTAAGTACCCAGTACCCTTCCCTCCATCTTGCCGACATGCCTGTTTCTAGAGACCGTTTGACAGTAGGCTTTCCGTCAGATTTGGTCAACAGATCAAGGTAATGAAATAACCAGTCCAAGGTCTGCAGACTACTCTGCTACACATCACAAGTCTACAAAGGTGAACGATGATTAAGACTAAGTGATTAAAGCACACAAACATGTTTAAATAGATGTGAAAGTATGTGTGAGTAACCAAAGAGAGGAATTAAAGCCAATTCAACCAGTGTGAATTAATTAGATCCACTCGACTGAGTAATACACTCATTTCTCCTCCTCCGAGTTCACCAGCGATTGCCTGACACGATTAGGTCTCGACGGCCTTGCAGAAATCGACCTATTTCAAGCATAAATTTGACAGCTTTAGATTAATTGTTGTTTTCAATTTGTATGTTGCATCGACACTAGATGAAACTATTTAATTTGAAACAAATGACTCTATATATGTCTAAAAAAACGTATAACTTCCGTTAATGACCTGTATAGAAGTCCGTATCAAACGTTTGTCATTATACGAGTGTTGCATGTGGAGTTTGAATGACACATTAAGTCTTTGCAGCTGATTTAAATATTTACAGTCTAACGAAACAAAAAATGCATTAACCCCACAAAGCAATATAATTGAACACGAAAGCTACATTATGTGCTTTTTAAAAAGGATATACGTATTCACCGAACTTTATGGTAAATGTACGTATTAATATCAGAACGGGTGGGCAACTTGCAAATAATTGTCCTGTTCTGGACGATGACCGGAATGTTATCCTTACACATGGGGATGCTATCTGGTCGTGTAGCGATGTGGGAACACTGGAAACAGAAAATAATCAAATTAGGAGACCAATATATCGAGCGTGCAATCATTGGTCCAATGACCGTCCGCCTGTTTTGTACCAGCGTCCCCTTGCTGCGCCATCTTTATGCATGACATTCTAAATGCCAGTATACCATTATAGAAGTGGGCCTTACGGGAGCTTCACAAAGATAAATGGCTTTGTAAAACAAATGGGAGATCTTTATCTTACCGCATTGTCTGAACACGCTTATGGATCGGCCTCCGCAAGCAGGGAAGAGTAGACATGAGTACTCAATTGATTGAACGGGAATGGATAGCCACAACTGAAGTGGAGGGATATTAAAAGCGCCCGTTCTACACATCTAACATGTAGACACTGCAAGTTGATATACCAACAAAGGACAAATTCAATTAATGTGGGTAGACTCCGGACGATGTATTAAGTGCTTAAATTTGATTGGACGCCTGATCACGCTAACCGAACACCAATAACAGAGCTGTTTCGATTTGTTTGTGTAATTTGCAATAAGTACGCATTCTATTGATATTCTGTCATGTTGAGTCGAAGGTTTATTTCAGAAATGAAATAACCACGCCACACCGTACAGAGATCTCCTATTAGCCCACTCTCTATGATTTCACATTTGACTTCATCTGAAACGGAACCGGAAATTAACGTTTTTTTCTGATCTCATTCTTACTGTGTTGTCTTATTTCCTCAATATGACTATAGTATTCGTGATAATTACCCATCAAAACTTTTCTTTGTTTCAAATAAAATTTATTCAATTACACTGGTTTAACATTGTTTTTCCATTTCTCTTTGTCTTTTCCACATAGCATATATTCAAATGTTTTACAATAAATGGCCTTCAATGACGTCATAATGACGTCGCTCTACGGATTTCGGTAAAAATATTTTGTTCCATACCCATCTATTATATCTCGCAGGTATTTCGTCTGGAAACGTGACGTGTACCAATCTAAAGTTGTGATAATCGATTAATATAGTATAATTTTGAAAACCTATGTACGAAATAAAAGCCAAGAATTTATTTCTTTATTAGGTAACTTCTGTAAATTCGTAACCTCTTGAACTCTGATGAAGGTAAAATGTATTAATGTCAAAAAGATATTGAACAAATCAAGTTAGATATTGGACCAATCAAGTTATATACTGGACCAATCAAGTTATATACTAGAACAATCAAGTTATATACTGGACCAATCAAGTTATATACTGGACCAATTAAGTTAGATACTAGACCAATCAAGTTATATACTGGACCAATCAAGTTAGATACTAGACCAATCAAGTTTGATACTGGACCAAGCGAGTTAGATACTGGACCAGTCAAGTTAGATACTGGACCAGTCAAGTTATATACTAGACCAATCAAGTTATATACTGGACCAATCAAGTTATATACTAGAACAATCAAGTTATATACTGGACCAATCAAGTTATATACTAGACCAATCAAGTTAGATATACAATCAAGTTATATACTGGACCAATCAAGTTAGATACTGGACCAATCAAGTTAGATACTGGACCAATCAAGTTTGATACTGGACCAAGCTAGTTAGATACTGGACCAGTCAAGTTAGATACTGGACCAGTCAAGTTATATACTAGACCACAAGTTATAAACTGTACCAATCAAGTTAGATACTAGAACAATCAAGTTATATACTGGATCAATCAAGTTATATACTGGACCAGTCAAGTTAGATACTAGACCAATCAAGTTTGATACTGGACCAAGCGAGTTAGATACTGGACCAGTCAAGTTAGATACTGGACCAGTCAAGTTAGATACTGGACCAGTCAAGTTAGATACTGGACCAGTCAAGTTAGATACTGGACCAGTCAAGTTAGATACTGGACCAGTCAAGTTAGATACTGGACCAGTCAAGTTAGATACTGGACCAGTCAAGTTAGATACTGGACCAGTCAAGTTAGATACTGGACCAGTCAAGTAAGATACTGGACCAAGCGAGTTAGATACTGGACCAGTCAAGTTAGATACTGGACCAGTCAAGTTAGATACTGGACCAGTCAAGTTAGATACTGGACCAATCAAGTTAGATACTAGACCAATCAAGTTTGATACTGAACCAATCTAGTTAGATAATGGATCCCTCATCCTCCAAAACACGTATTGGATAAAAACAACTCGTGGGTTAAACATATCTTACAATAACCACATTCATGATTAGATGATACGCATCCAGAAATACACTGGTGCTCTTATCACTGATTACAATAAAAAGTAAAACAATTGTTATCCAACGTCAGTGGTGTTGCCATGACAAAGCCGTTTCCGAATAAAAAGTGAAAGGTTCGGTTTTATGCACACTTCTAAATACGTTGCTGTCTGGAAGAGTTTTGCGAACTGGTGGCGTGGTAATATGACGAATTATTACTGGAACAGTGCAATACAAAAGGAATATATATTTTTTTTCTAATTCAGATTTTTTTTCTGAGAGCAAACGAAAACTAAAAAAAATCAACGCAATTTGTTTTCATTATTGTATTCATATATATAGAGAGAATACATGGTCAATGTCTTAAAATATCGGCTGTCTTTTGGCGAGGGTTAAGAAAGACAAAAGTGGCAAGCCACCATTTTTGTCTTTCTGTCCCGAGCAAAAATATGTGTAGTAGGTGTATTCGAACAGTGCAAGCGCATGTTTCAGGATAAAAATTCTTTAGACGGTAATGAATCGTGTTTAATCAAAACTCAGAGGGCGGTCAATGAATGAATTCCCCGGTGAGATATACATACTAAATAACTAATGATGTATTATTCGTTAGGTATCTACATCGGGTCTGCAGCAGATGGAACATCACGAGTGTCCATCCTTCCCGCGACCTCTAACACAAAGGATCAGCTATATCTTATGATGTTACAGGTGCATTGTTATCGGCAGTATTTATTAATTAACCTCCAAATTGAAGAGTACTTCATGATAAAATAACATTAAAGAAGCAAAATACAAGTAGAAATGACATAACATTACCTGAGGATAAAGTAGATTTATCATTAGTTAATTAGATAATAAAATTAATTGATAAATCAAGAAAAAGTGTGTTGGTAGTGTTATATATTATACAAATAATAGAAAAGGATACCTTCTTGAGATGCATGAGGGCTTATGCATGAACCGATACTCGTATTAAAAGTCTGATCACAAGTGCCAATACAAACACAAAATCAAATAAATGTTATTCATCAAATTATTTATATGGAAAAGATAAATTAACTGCACGTAATGTACACGATTATATACATTTTACTAAGACTTCTATATCAACGTTCGTAATATAGTAACATCATATTTATGACGTCATAGACAATTGACTTCAGCCAATGTTAACATACATTGGGTTATGTACATACAAATAGGCAGGATGAAGTGGGCATTGTAAATATTGACAGTTTATTAATCAGTCTATCATTAATTAATCTGTTTTTTATTTTTTATTTTTTTTTTTTTGAAGCCCAAATTTCTCAAATACATTTCTTCGTGTATTTTAAGATGGTACTATACATGTAAAGCTGGTGCAAGGCCAGAGTGAATTTGGTATCTTGGTTGGAAAAGGTGGCAGGAAAATCCCTTGATCAAAACCAGAGATATGGACAGTATTTGGAAGATGCCAATGATCTCCCATGTTATGACAGTTGTAAGGAGTGATGCTTCATTGTACAATTGGTTTTGCTTTAAAGTTATAACTTACTTAGGAATTATTTTCATTTTTTGTTGTTTACTGGTGTGTAAACTGAATTTTTGGATAGATGTTTTAAATGACGCGCGTTAAAAATCATTCCTTATATTTAAATTTCGACTGATCATTTCTTTTAAATTTAATGTTTCGGTAAAATAAAACTTCTTTTTTTCAACGTTATACAAGTGATGTAACAGTCGGTCAATTGATGGAATCCCAGAACAGCTGACTCCAATTCGGCGGGAAATGTTATCTATTTAGAGAGTACACAAAATATAGTTCCACAATAATTTTATCTTTCCTTGTATTCTTGACTGACACATATAATGATGTGTAAATGAAAAATTGGATGATGAAAGTTTGAATGTCTGGAACATATATGTATCAATATCGTTTTTGAAGGTTATCATTTACTAAATTGTAACAAAATGAAATATTATTGTTAGACATAGAACAATTGTGGTACTAGTTGAACTACAACCATAAGTATAGATTTAAAAGGAAATATTTCACATCCCTTCACCAAGGTTTATGGGGTACACTAGAATTAGGTTAGGTTGTCTTTCAGTCAGTCAATCTGTCTGTCTGTTGTCAGAATTTTGTCCTTTAATTTTTATCCAACTCTTTCAAATGTTCACTCATGTAGTCAAGAACTCAAGAGTTGTATACATGTATAACAGGGTCGGAATTCGGGAGGGGCCTTGGCCGAAGGACAAGTAACGGCAGTGACTTTGTTTCATGGCATGCTTATTCACATTGTCGGAGACAGGAATAAAGACAAGTCCCTGCAACCTGTCTCCGGCAATGTGAATAAACATGTCATGAGACAAAGTCACTGCCGTTACTTGTCCTTCGGCAAAGGCCCCTCCCGAATTCCGACCCTGTTACACATGCATTAACCGATATGTTTCTGTGAAATCATTTTAAATCAGTTATGGTCCTTGGCCTGTAGACAGAACCAGATGTGCCAGAAATTATGCTCTGCTTTAATAGTTATGTTGTGTTAATTTTCCTTGTAAAAGGCATTAATAAATTTACGTTGCTTATGGGGGGATGCTTGTTTCTGGATCAAAATTCTTATAAACAATACAATATAAAAATTGCAAGTCAATTTAATATTTATTGAATGAGCAAGGTCTATCCCGTATTTAATCGAATTATTGATGTCACTATTTTTTAATTTTATCGGGGTATGAAAAAAAAATTGTTTGCAAACTGTGTGAATCCGCGTAGCGGATTCTCACTAAAGTTTGCAAACAATTTTTCTTTTCATAACCCGATAAAATTAAAAAATAGTGATATCAATACTTATAATTAATTTTATACTCTATTTGATGAAATGAAGTATGTTTAAATGTAACATTATAGTGGTTTTTCAAGGGACTCTTTTATCCGAATCAATACGCAACGTCAACGTCGGGATTTACGCCATTTTTGACCTTTTTTTTTCATTTAAGCATTGATGTCACTATTTTTTAATTTTATCGGGGTATGAAAAAAAAATTGTTTGCAAACTGTGTGAATCCGCGTAGCGGATTCTCACATAAGTTTGCAAACAATTTTTTTTTCATAACCCGATAAAATTAAAAAATAGTGACATCAATACTTATAATTAATTTTATACTCTATTTGATAAAATGAAGTATGTTTAAATGTAACATTATAGTGGTTTTTCAAGGGATTCTTTTTTCCGAATCAATACGCAACGTCAATGTCTCTATTGTGACGTCACGTTAACGTCGGGGTTTCGCGCCATTCTCGGATTTTTTTTTCATAGTGGTATGCAAAAAAAATATTGGCCAATCAGAAAGCCAGATTTGGTATGAAAACAAAGAAAAATTAATTATATTGGTATATAAAAAAAATATTGGCCAATCAGAATAAGATTTGGTATGAAAACAAAGAAAAAATAATTATATGAATTATATAAGATATCTTATATAATTATACAAGATATCTTATAAAATATATAAGATATCTCATATATTATATAAGATATATCATATATCATATAAGACATATTACATAATTATATAAGATATCTGATATCTCATATAAAAATTAAATAAGATATCTTATATAGATAACTTAAATGAGATATCTTATATACGATATAAGATATCTTATATAGGATTAATTAAAAAAAAAACCATGAGATATCATATACTATATAAAATATCTTATATTTCAGTCAAGATATCTTATATATATGCATTGAAATTAAGGATATACATTGCTCTTTGAATAAATGTCATGTTGGCTTGCCGTATATAAATCCTCTCTGAGACTTGAGTCAGTTTTGGAGCCAACTATACAGATTGGTACCCTAATATAGTGTCGACTTCTGGGGATCCAATACGATATTATGGCTTACACTCTTAGACGCCGATGTTGCTTCTTTCCCTATCCACGCCCTTAACGCCCCTGGTACTAATTGAGATACATATACACCATTTGGTATTGCCGGTTGTGTAGACGGATGTCTTTTGTCATTAATTTACTCCATATCCATTTGGCCGTGGTAGTTTCTGGTTACCAACAAACAGCAGATTTGTTTGATGGGTCCACTCACTAATGCATACTGTACAGGCCAACGATTGTAAACACCTGTCTTTAATCCGCATTTACCTACCATACCGATATATAATAATATATATATATTACTGACGTCTGAATATGTATTTGATAAGTCTACGGTATGTGTTTACCACCACATGGGCTGAGAATTAGTTACAATGATTCAATAGACCATTTTAGACGTTTTATTTAGACATTTTAGGGGACTATATCAAAATATCGCTGTAAAGCACAATATAGAGGACGACTTTTAACCATTTTTGATCTGGACCCCTAAAACGTCTAAAAGATATGATGGTCTATGTGCACTCCGGTGGGTTGATAATTGTATAAATTGTAATTAAGTCTCAGATCCTTGTGTGTACCATTTAATGCCTTACCGGATCAGGATTCCATGTAGAGCTCCATAGTTACGTGTTCTCCTCTAACACTACGGCATGAGTAATCAACGGCATATGCCGTAAGGAATTATTTATTTAACGGACACATTTAATATTAAATCGACAGTCTGTAACACCTCGCGGAGAGACTTTGATGTCATGCCACACGTAGAAAAGTACACGACTCAGGCCCCCTAATTTGATTACCAACCTGATATTAGGAATCACGACTCTCTTCTGGTTTAATTAATGCCGAGATTTTCTTTAATTACTCAACAAAATCATGCGACACCGATTATTCAGCCCTTTCGCCAAAATGTCGGAAGGCCCAGTTCGCCAAAGGTCGAAGAGTTTTAAGGATCGGTACATGTCGAGCATATAGATGACACAACCGGCAAGTCCGGTGACATCGCACGCACAGGGATTTGAGAATTAATTACAGATTATATAATCATGGCCCACTAGAGTGTCCTTAGACCATTTTTAGACGTTTTAGAGGTTTAAATAAAAAACAACGGTAAAAACCATACTCTATATGGTACTAATACGAGTTTATAGTACGATATAGAGTATGATTTTTACCTGTTTTTTTTTTTTTTTATCTAGACCTCTAAAACGTCTAAAAATGGTCTTAGGGCACTCTGGTGGGTCCATGATTATATAATCTGTAACTTATTATCAGATCCCATATAACTGTTATTCATAAAGAAACAAGAAATATCCTCTATATACCTGCAAAACCTGACCTTCATTTACAAAAACTTGTTACAAAACCTGACTACCAGGCAAACTACAAAACATTACTACAAATTACTTGTCAATACAAACTACTAAACATTACTACAAATTACTTGTCAATACAAAGTACTAAACATTACTACAAATTACTTGTCAATACAAACTACTAAACATTACTACAAATTACTTGTCAATACAAACTACTAAACATTACTACAAATTACTTGTCAATACAAACTACAAAACATTACTACAAATTATTTGCCACTATTAACTTCAATATATATTACTATAAATACTACACACTAAAAAACATTACTACAAATTACTTGTCAATAAAAACTACTAAACATTACTACAAATTACTTGTCAATACAAACTACTAAACATTACTACAAATTACTTGTCAATACAAACTACAAAACATTACTACAAATTACTTGTCAATACAAAGTAACTAAACATTACTACAAATTACTTGTCAATAAAAACTATAAAACATTACTACAAATTACTTGTCAATAAAACAATACAAACAAAATTACAATTACTTGTCAAACAAATACATTACTACAAATTACTTGTCAATACAAACTACAAAAATTGTCATACTAAACATTACTACAAATTACTTGTCAATACAAACTACTAAACATTACTACAAATTACTTGTCAATACAAACTACTAAACATTACTACAAATTATTTGTCAATACAAACTACAAAACATTACTACAAATTACTTGTCACTACAAACTACTAAACATTACTACAAATTATTTGTCAATACAAACTACAAAACATTACTACAAATTACTTGTCACTACAAACTACAAAACATTACTACAAATTACTTGTCAATACAAACTACAAAACATTACTATAAATACAACACACTACAAAACATTACTACAAATTACTTGTCAATACAAACTACAAAACATTACTATAAATACAACACACTACAAAACATTACTACAAATTACTTGTCAATACAAACTACAAAACATTACTATAAATACAACACACTACAAAACATTACTACAAATTACTTGTCAATACAAACTACAAAACATTAAACAAAACATTGAACAAAACAAATCTGTGGTCACGTGTTTGAGTCTGGGTAGCGCCACACTAATCTTGCTTATGCTTTGTAAAATGCTCTTTGGATAAAGATGATTATTTACTTTCAGAAATCCTTAACATTTTGTACAGATTTTTTAAGTTTCAGTTTTCCAATAAAAAAAAAGCCATAACTTTTAAAATAGCATAGTGATGTTTGTTTTTTATTGCTTGTATGTTCAGAGAGACCCTTAGGCAAATATTTATACCATTTATTTTTTTATTTACATTTTTTTGGTGGTACACTTTACCTTAAACATTTAATATATCATAAAGTTTTCTTCTGACATTATTCCAGCGTTGCTGTTGTTCGATGTTAGATTGTAGAACCAGCTACGTGTAGGATTTTAATTGATTTTAAATTAAGACGACCAATACCAAACAAAATACTTAACAATTCTTGTCAGAGATGATACAACAGAGGATAGACTGTGTGTTAACTGTAGAATTATGATAAGTAAATCTCTAGTGTCAGTATCTGAGCATCTTAGCCTATTCAGCCTGAGGAACCGGTTGAAAAGACTTTTCTCAGCCCGCATTATACAGCTCAAATTGTTATCTACCCCACGGAACAAAAACTGATGTGTTATCTGCAAGTGTTCAAAAAGTGGCATGATTTATAAAAGAGTACACGAGATGAAAATAATTCAGTGGGTAAAACTGTTGAGAAAAGTGAAATTAATTAACCTTACATTGGTTGCTATGGGATATTTCTATAGTAACAGATAGTACAAGGTAACTTGCATGAATATGAAGAAAAAAGAATGAAAAATCACAAATGCTTTATTTCTACATGTCTCAATGCAACTTGAATATTCAAATAATTCATGATGGATTGTTGTTTTATAGGTGTTGTTGCTAATGACTGTTGCTAAGCAACAGCATGTTTGATCACGTGGTTTGTCGTTTTGAGATCGTGTTTCTTGCAGTAATAATTATTATATAAATGATGCAGGTGTCCAAACAGTTGCACATGACAAGATGTAAAAATTTAGAGGAAAATCTATTGACAAAAAGAGCAATTATTACCTTAACATTGGTTGCTATGGAATATTTCTATATCAACAAATTGCAGGCCTATGGAGTAACTTGAATTTAAATATTTCTCCTGGGATTATAAATAACGAATCAAGAGGCCCATGGGCCTTAATAGTCATCTGACTAATAGTACAATACAACATAGTCGTTTAAAGATTTGAGCCTTTTTGACCCCTGTGACCTTGATTGAAGATCAAGGTTATTAATTTGAACAAACTTGGTAGCCCTTCATCCCAGCATGTCACAGGTCCAATATCAGGTATCTAGGCCTCTTAATTATTCACAAGAAGTTAATAACTTAAACTGCACATTCTTATCAGCAATCACATTTTAATCAAAGCTATATTAGATTCCTATTGCAATAAATTAATGTTATATAACTTGTAAGCAGGTATATAACAGAGATGAGATCGTAGATAGGCCTAGTTTGATGCATGCTGCAGTAGCCATTTTGTTGGTAACCTGAATAACCCTACATGTACATCACCGACAAACCATCAGTGTTGGAGTGTGAGAGGCGTAAATCGTTCGTGTTACAGTTTCTAATTGGTTTTTGGCGGCAAATATGAAAAGTGGTTTGAGGTGGAAAGGAAACACAAAATAAAAAAATAAAAACATTGTCTTTATCTTCTAAAGATCGTTTTAGAAATACAGCTGAATTTATAACATTTTGATTTCAAACAAAAAGTAGATGTCATACTATGATTTATAAAATAGCCTATTTTTTTTTTTTGTAAAAAATCTTTATTTTTTTTATAAAATAATGTTATTCATTAAACAATATATTTATGATCAGAAGCTCAAAAATTTCCAGAATTTAGATAATCAAATATAATTTTAAAAAAATATTTACATGGATACTGAAGTTAAACCAATATTTTATATAATAGCTGTTATCGCTTTTTTATATTCTTTACTTATTCTATAGAAACATAATGATAACTTTTTTAAACATTATCAATGTTATTGGTTATAAAATTTAATATTTAAATATAACTGAATTTTAACGCGATTAATAATTGATCCTTAAGTTTAATATTTTGACATTCAGGAATTTGATTTGACCCTCAGGATTTTACACCCAAGGGTCACTGACTCCTGAGATTTTGATCCTACTGGATGCCCTGAATTATTTAAAGATTTTAGCCTATGTGACCCCTGTGACCTTGAATGAAGGTCAAGGTCATTATTTAAACAAACTTGGTAGCCCTTCATCCAAATATGCTGATGAGTATCCTGGGCCATTTGGTTCTTGATAAGAAGTCGTTTAAAGATTTTAGCCTATTTAACCCATGTGACCTTGAATGAAGGTCAATGTCCTGTATTAGAACAAACTTGGTAGCATTTCATCCCAGCATGCTGCAGGCCCAATATGTGTATCCTGGGCCTTTTGGTTCTTATGAAGTCGTTTAAAGATCTTAGCATATTTGACCCCTGTGACCTTGAATGAAGGTCAAGGTCTTTTATTTGAACACACTTGGTAGCCCTTCATCCAAGCACGAACAAATATGGTAGCACTTTTTATAAGCATGCTACAGGCCAGATATCAGTACCCTTGGCCTTCTGGATCTTGGGAAGAACCCGTTTAAAGATTTTAACCTTTTTGACCCCATGACCTTGAATGAAGAACAAGGTCATTCATTTGAACAAACTTGATAGCCCTTTATCCCAGCATGTCAAAGGCCCAATATCAGGTCTCTATGTCTCTTAGTTATTCACAAGAAGTTGTTTAGAGGATTTTAGCCTATTTGACCCCTTTGACCTTGAATGAAGGTCAAGGTCATTCATTTCAACAGACTTGGTAGCCCTTTATCCAAGCATGTTACAGGCCAAATATCAGTACCCTGGACCTTCTGGGTCTTGAGAAGAATTCGTTTAAAGATTTTAACCTTTTTGACCCCTGTGACCTTGAATAAAGGTCAAGGTCATTCATTTAAATAAACTTGGTAGCCCTCCATCCCAGCATGCTACAGGCCAAATATTAATACCCTAGGCCTTTCGGTTATTGAGAAGAAATCGTTTGAATGAAAAGTTTATGCACGGCGGACGGCGCATGGCGCACGACGACGGACGGTGCATAATGACAATAGGTCATCTTGACTATTTGGGGCAGATGACCTAAAAATATGACAGTCCTTCTGCTTTGATGTTTTACACAAAATATGGATGAAATCCACTCTAGAGGTCAAGGAGGAGTAGGATTTTTCAAGCTTAAACAAGTACTCATTGTAATGGACACAAATACATAATCCTCCAAACGACCCTCCCCCTCCCCATCTGCAACAAATCAAGAATGCAGTTGCACAGTGTATGAACATCTTGAAAGAAATTTTGAGGTATTTTTATATTCAATTAATTGCAGACGAAAATTTGAAAACAGGAGGTTGGCCCAGCGACAATCTTTCAATTTTTTTATCATTGTGATTAGCATCCCATAGGGTTAAAGGCCCACTACCTTTCCCAAACGGCTTTTATTTTTTAAATGTAAATGTAAAACGAGATCGATATTTTTGTAGAGTCGCAAAAGTTACTAACTTACCGTTAATACTACACTCAACATCATCTTCTGAAACATTTAATTAAAAGAGATAAAATGTTAATTTTCATAACACGGGTCGTCTTATGTTTCCCGCCGTCGTCCTAAATACCGCGCGGTAGTTGAATATCACTGCGCCAGACGGAAAAACAGCGAAATAAATCTCCACATATATCATATATTACGTTGAAAATTTTGCATATGTTTGGTGTTGTTACCTCATCTTAATCATCGATATGTATTTTCTTATGTTATTAATGTTTTTTAAGAAACCTTTAAATTTTGCTCCGGAAAGGTAGTGGGCCTTTAAAGGCCCACTACCTTTCCGAAACGGCTTTTAATTTTTTAAATGGGAATGTAAAACAAGATCGATAATTTTGTAGAGTCCTAAAAATTATGAACTTACCGTTAATACTACATAAATCATCACCTTCTGAACGATTTGATTAAAATAAATAAAATGTTTATTTTCATAACGCGGGTCGTATTATGTTTCCCGCCGTCGTCCTAAATACCGCGCGGTAGTTGACTATCACTGCGCCAGATGGCAAAACAGCGAATTGACTCTCCACTGTTTTCATATATTACGCAGGCAATCTTGCATATGTTTGGTGTCGTAACCTTATTTTAGATCATCGGTATGCATTTTCTGGTGTTATTAATGTTTTTTAAGAAACCTTTATATTTTGCTCCGGAAAGGTAATGGGCCTTTAAGGAGAAGTAGGATTTTAAAACTAAAATTAGGATTTTTTTTCTTTTTTGGGACCCCACCCCGCAGTACCTAGGGGTCGGTGTAGTCTCATATATATAAAATATGATTGCCCTTTCCCAACAATCTTTCAAACCAAATTTGGTTAACATCCATATAAGGATAAAGGATAAAAAGGATTTTAAAACTAAAATTAAGAAAAACTTGCCCTTTGGGGGCCCTGTCCCTCTGCCCCCAGGGGTCAGACCTTGTTTATATAAAATATGACAGTCCTTCCGCTATGATGTTTCACATAAAATATGGATGAAATCCAACCGATGGGTTAAGGAGGAGTAGGATTTTTCAAGCTAAAACAAGTACTGGTTGAAATGGACACCATTAAATTGTCCTCCAAACGACCCTCCCCTCCACCCTCCCCATCTCCACCTGCAACAAATCAAGAATGCAGTTGCATAGTTTATGAACATCTTGAAAGAAATTTTGAGGTACTTTCATATTCAATGAATTGCAGACAAAAAGGTAATGGCAGTAAAAACATCAAGTATATATGCAATATCAAAGGGGTTCACTCGCGCTAATGTAAGAATAGGAGAGGCCGATCCGCACAAATCAGTGATGCATCGGCGGTTCCTGTGAAAGCAAGTTGGACTTGGATAGACTTGAACAGATTCCGAATACAAATCGTAGCCGTGAGTCTTGTATCCAATGTATTTTCACCACGCTGATATACAGTGCCGTCATGTAACTAGGCTTTCATTATCAAATCTCGCGCCTCTGTTTCCGAAGAAATCCAATTATGAAATGTAATTTTAGATCGATTTTTGGATGTCAGTAAAACCATGAAACTCTACTTACAATTGAAATCTCGATGGATAAGCAGATCTGTAGACCAATCTTCATGCCGCCATCTCTTTCCACGACGTACCGCCAACAATCAAGTGTCGTGTTGCTGTAATTGTTACAAGTCGGCAACAATTAAATTCCTCTGAACTTATAAAAAAACATGTTAGCTCTCGCTCATCGTGTGACCTAAATCAAAGGCAGCTGTTATCGCTTATAGCATAGCGTTCGGCATATATCAATATTTCGGGGTTATTAAATACCAAGAATGTTTAATGTTTTAGGCAAAAGTAATAAGCGAGTCTTGATGAGCGTCGAACAGATGTTATCACTAAGACTTGGAAATCTTTGCGTTATGTTTATGGTATGTGTATTTTGTGGCACCTTATCACTCTACTGATATCAGATCCTCCATGTTATCTTACACCCCTCCCCCTTTACGGCTTACTCCCGATAACGGCACCGGAACCTCCCCGTTAACCCTTACAAAATCAACCCACAGGGATTCGCGAATTATACACGACATTTGCCGTCATTTTGTTGGGCTGCTATCGTCTCAGTGACGACACTTTGTATATTTATGTAGGATTGTTTATAAAGGGAAATTCCCGCTCTTTCCAACGGGTAACCGTTTTTGTCAAGACTCACTAGAAGTATGATTTTAAGCCACCAAAGCTAGGTGGGGTCACATGGATCTGAGAATTAGTTAAAGTTTATATAAGAGTGCCCATGGACCATTTTTAGATAGTGGTCTAGATCAAAAATCGGTAAAAATAATTTTCTTATACGTATATATACTACTATGTAGAGTATGATTTTTACCGATTTGATATAGGCCCATAAAACATCTAAAAATGGTCTATGGGCACTCTTGTGGGTCCATAAGTATAAAAAAAATGTAATATATTTTCAGATCCCTGTAGGTGGGGGTACATGTATATGTCCCTCCCCATAAATTAGTCTATAGTTTACACTTATTTTAACTGTAACTTTAATTCTCAGATCCCTGTGCATCAACTCATGATCATGTATAAGGTAAATACCTGATGATATACCTCGAGCGAAGTACGCGCATGTAGCGTCAAATGCCGTCCATTAATGGCGAAAGTGCGGCGGATATTAATTATTGAAGTGTCTGTAAATCTGAATTGTCACTTTCTGACAGAAGTTGGACGGTAAGATGTAGCTTTCTATGTTATCTACACACTTAGAGCTCTACATCCCCGCCAACACACGTGCGAATGGTGCCGTGCAATAATGGCAACTTAAACCACAGCACTTTGGTTTTGGAGAAAATTCCATTGAAATATGCGAATCTAATAAAAAAAATGATACACTTTCTCAATTATTCACTAGTATCGCCGCCTACTGGAACAAGGCTGGTTAATCGCTTTCAACTTAAAATTACGGTCGGTATCATCTCGCTTCTAGGAATCACTTAAAATTCAACAAACATGATTACTTAGTTTTTATGATAGATATTTAATGGCCTTGTATAAAGAATTTGCACCATCGCAAATTTACCGTAATAAAAGTGCCCGTGACTATTATGAAAGCGAAGAATGAAGCCGAGAAAACAATTAAACCACAGTTCGTTTCTAATATAAGTATAAGTATAATACTGGGTATTAAACAACTTATATTAGAAACGAACACCCAATTCTCTGGATGGGCACAAATTCTTTGAACAAGAGATGGTTTTTTTCATTGCAACATCTTCCACACTGAATATCCACAATTAAAATAATATGAGTCATTTTATACCATTTTTGGGAGACTGTGGTACGTTTGTGTACTGGGGAACAAGCCATAATTTAGAATGTTAAAAGAACATTCCAAACTGCAAGATTTATTGTTTATAAATTGCAATGTTACATAGTGGTCATAAAATCAAATATGGTGCGATAACGACTGGTTGTGTGTCACATTATATAAGGCAGCTGATCACGGTTAGTGGCCTCCACGTTTGAATGACACTGTTCTAGTAAGAGTTTCCACTTATGGTGAAGTAGAGGGATAAGAGATCGCTCATCTGACCAAGAGCGCCACTCGTGTTCCTACAACCAACTTCCGGTGAATAGTTCCGGAAAATAATAAACGCGGGTTTCAGCATAACCCACAAGTGTACAAATTATTAACATTTTAAAGTATCTATATTCATGTAGTTTATAACGTAGCATATGTAGTATAAAACAATATCGTCTTTGAAAGGACAGTCGAAATGAGAATATTTTGTTCGTGACTGTATATTTAGAATGGGTTATCATGTAAAGGTAGGTTTCGCCCAATGAAATATAAAGTTTACGAAATTGAAATTTATCCTATGCATAGATATAATCTTCAGATCATTTTCTATGCATACAGCGAACAATATGGGTGGTCAGTTGCCTTGCTCGACCAGGAAAATACTCCTCTAAAAATAGAGCGAAGTCAAGCTTTACATAGAACATGGCGTATTTTTTTCCAAAACGATGCCGCATCAACAAACGGAAGCGTGCAACAAAATGTTAGATAGAAGTGACAGTCTTGCCACGGCATGTTTAGTAAAAAAAATCGAAGTCCGATGATTTGTTTAATACATGTCATATAATCTATAATACTTCAAGCTCGCTAGCTTATATTAGTATATCAAACATATATGTACTATATGTAGTTAGTCTACCGCTGTAGGCTTATGTGTGTTGAAATTAAATCACCACGTGCAACACAACAGAATCCGGGCGAGTTTCACTTGAAATGGGGCTTCTGTTTCTTCTATTGCTACATGCCATCTCTGAGTTCCATTCCCTAGAGATATCCTAGGATGCTATCGATTCCATTCTAATTTCCTACTCGTTGATGCCGATTCTGATACATTTTTTTTCTCACACGCTTCCGTTCAGCCATTTTGTTTACTTTTAATGCGTAACAATGCGCATGCGCGAAACTTCGACAACACAATCCATCGCAGCTTCATTTGCATACAATCCTGTCAGCATGACAATCGTAATAAATCAAGAATTTCCTTCAATTTTGTATTCAAGACATATTTGTTCAATCTCATACTCATTAAGAAAATAAATTGAAGTATTTTTATATGGGTTTTTTTTCCACATTTTCTTCCGTTTAATGGATTTTACAAAAAAAAAAAATTGTTGGGCGAAACCTACATGTGTACCTTTAACAGATACTATGAAATGGCAATGTCTAACATCAGCTGGGTAATACTGATATACAGTTCTAGTGTCTCCAAACTAAGCGAAAATCAATTTCAAAATGCATCTCCATCACTAGTGTAAGGCCTATTGTCTGGTTAAGTCAGAGTTTTATAGCGCCTATAATTCGGTATAAGTCTGTAGACATACATCGAGGGAATCGTAAGCTTGCTGAACTTTCCTTATGAAACTAATATGAGTTAAGTGCTCTGAAATAACATTTCTATTCTCCAATGTTCTGTACATTTCTGTTCAAAAGGTGCAAATGCAAAACGTGTGCATGAAATAATCTGCACGTGCAGTATTTTGCGATATAATTCCCCCTCTCATCCCCACCATTCCTTCGACACGGCGCCTCCCGGGAAAGTGAGCTATTCTCCAAGGTTTCTCTCGCGCAGCTGGTAAATGGATGCATTTGGCGAAAACTTGCCAAACTGTGGAAAGATAAACCGTATGGAATTTGAAACGACTGATGAAACGATTTCAATAGCTGTATTTGCTTTCATCATCATACGTACCTATGCATAGTCTGTATTTATGTAAGAATATTTCCACGCGCATCACGGGCTTTTGCAGCACTGGATTGTAAGTACGCGTGATATGTACGTGTGATGGCGCAACATCGAGAACCACCATATCACAATACAGTTACTTGTGTTTATAGCAGGTACAAAAGCTTAAACTATGAGTTCTTTTTCACATTGGTATACAAATGGCGGTTGCAAAAGATACGTATCACAAAAATATTACTAGCTTAAATATGTTTTATTAATGCAAAGGATTTGTCAGTCCGTCGTTGACATCGGAAGTGAATTTTATTTTTTATTTAGTTCATTCATGTTGTTATTTATTGTAACAGTGAGAATATTGACTCCTATGAATGAATATATGACCCCCACCACCCCCCTCTCTCTATCCTTTTCTCTTGTTATCAATTGGCAATTAAATTCGACACTGTCTCCTCACGTATCTACGTTTATCATATAAAATGTTTATTATACGATATTATATTTTAAATACATATTGATGTAAATAATTTATTTTGAGAAAGAGTATATCTTAGTTGTGATAACTTGTGACTTATCCTCGTTGTTATAGTTGAACAATAAAATTGTATTTAAACAAATTTTAAATTTTCTTAAAAACAAAAATAACATCACAAAATGTGCATCGATAGCCTAAGATAAGGTTACAAAACCAAATAAATGCAAGATTCCCTCCGTAATCTATGCTAAAAGTGAAGATTCATTTCGCTGTTTCGTCGTCTGGCGCAGTTATATTCAATTGCATCGCGGTATTTAGGATGACGGCGGTAAACATAAGACGACTCGCGTTATAAACATTTTATTTATCTAAATTATTTTTCCAGAAGATGAGGTAGTATTGACGGTAACTTTTGCGATTCTACAAAATTATCGATCTCGTTTTAGGCCATTTTAAAAATTACAAGCCGTTTCGGAATGGTAGTGGGCCTTGAAGGCATTTCAACAATATTTGCTTCTGTGACCTTAAATACAAGTTAAGGTCAATCATCGGTGTTAGCGTGGGGCACCGGCGAAATACAGAACCAATACGAGGTCTTGCGATTTCAGAAGAAGCGATAGCTTCACTAGTCATTGCAGTCAATTAATTTGACCTTCGTTATCTTGACTACGTCAAGGTCATTCGCTCATACGCATGTAGACCTTACAGGTATATGAAAAATGACGTTTTATTATATCATTCAACATTTGACCTTTGCGACATTAAATGGTAGTCACATTCGTACTACATGCTATACAGACGTAATATGACGTTTATGCCACTATTGGTCTTTGAAATGGACACTTAATTGAATAATTTACTTTTCCTTGTTGTTTTGTAGCACTCTGTACATTGTAAGTACACTTGGTATAAAATAGTATTGTGAAGTGGTGATACTACAATAGTACTATCATCTTTGTTGAGGAGGTTCACCTGGCACAGGCTTCTTTACCGACATCAAAGAGGAAACAGTAACGACATTACTTAACTATAGATCAACCTTCCTATCTCACGAGACCAGACTCTACAATAGGAAAGATTGCATGGAAAAACACACCCTTCATACTTTATACTTGAGTGATGATCACAAAAGCGCACTTTTCTTATATATATCCCATCTGAGTATATCAGACGCTTTGATTAGTCCGTCTCGCTGATGAGCTGCATTTTATAGCTTTTACTGGCCAAACAAAAACCAGCAGCGAGCTGCCAACGCTTTTACCCGACAAGTTCCAACTGTAGACTTACACGTGTATATACACATGTAGTAACCATTAACGCAGTTACATGCTTTACAGCATTTCACTTTGCTCAGCTAATTAGCCTATGATAATAATAACCCACATGTCAAAAAACCACGTCACATACCAGGGACCAGGTAGAACTGCAAACGACTTAATATAACGATAGGCATGAAGATCAATGTTCACTCGCAGGCGTTTGGCTCTATAAATATTTTTCTCTTTTAATTATAAATGCATGTCAACACTTCAGCTTCACCAGAATGAACGGTATGGAGATGAAATGTTGACCAGCTGTGGGTTTTTAGATAGATCGGAGGACGTCACGATGTCCGAGGTGTTAAAATCTGGCCATTTCCCAAAGTTTCAAGATACCTAGTGACATTTATATAATTTATATATCTTGTGTAATATACCAAATTAAAGATCAACTAGAAATTGTCTTTGAAAATTTTGACGGGCTTTTCACCAACAAGGATTTTTGGCCCATATGACCTTGAATGAAGTAACATAGTAACAACTTGGTAGCTAATTATGTTAGCATGCTACAGGCCTAATGCTGTGCCTCTATGTCTTCTAGAACTTGAGAGTAAATATTTTTATGAGATTTTTTCGAAAAATTTCGCTTTTTGGACTTTGACCTTTATTTTCAACCGGATGTTGACATAAGTATAAACCGGAAATGAGGTCATAGCAGCCATATTGGATTTACGACCAACATAAAAATGCTGCTGTCACACCTTCAACTCATGCCCTACACGTGTAGGTGTCACGTTCAACGGCATGTCTCTTACTAGATGCAGTGTTGTTGCTCAAAAGACTTTAAGACATATAATGGTGTGGTCTTTAGACATGTATAGTAGGCTGGGTATTTATATTCATTCTAATCTCTTACCATTTCGGCGATCCTTTGGATACAACTTTGTGTGCAGAGGAAAAATTACAAGAAACATAGAACAAATTAAAAACAACAGGTCTTTTCACCCATAGATGGTGAAAAACCCTAATAATCTGTCCGACGATTGAGAGTATTCCATTGTCACATTCAGTGATCTGAGAATTAGTTACAGATTATATAATCATAGACCCACCAGAATGCCCTGAGACCAATTTTAGACATTTTTTAGGTCTAAATAAAAAAACCTGGTAAAATCATACTCTACATGGTACTATATACGCAAAGGGAGGAAAGTTCACAGACTCAAAATTTCTAAAACACATTTCTAGCACATCGTCATAAAAATGGTTGCTACCGTTGGAAAGAGCGATAATTTTCCTTTCAAAATCATCCTTCGCATCTATACAAAGTGCCGTTACTAAACCGATTAAGCCCCATTATGATAAACATTACTCTAGATTCTTGACAATCACCTAATTCAAATTCATAATGTCTGTGGCCTATATAAGATGCACGAGCGAGGCCTCCACTGCAATCATAAAAAGCCGTTAAAGGAAGGCGGGTTAGAAACTTTGAGTCTGTGAACTTTCCATCCTTCTCGTATGTAGTAATATGTAGATTATGATTTTTACGGTTTTTTATCTAGACCTCTAAAACGTCTAAAATGGTCTTAGGGCACTCTGGTGGGTCCATTATTATACAATCTAATTGACTAATTGACTAATATTCAGGTCCCGTGGTCACATTTTAAGCAGTTAGTTGGTATCGGTACTGAATGGCCGAACGACTGATAGACTTGGACAAAGTATTACACACACTATGATCTTTCCCTACCTAGAGTAGGACAGGGAAATCTCTACCCTCGGAAGAGGATTCAAGACAGTCTAAACCTCGGCAAGCCTCGGGTTAGTCGTGAATCTCCTTCTGGCAAGCCTCGAGTTAGCCGTCGTGAATCTCCTCCTCGGTAAGCCTCGGGTTACACGGTAGTTAGACCGTCGTTGAATCTCCTCCTCGGCAAGCCTCGGGTTAGACACGGTGAATCTCCTTCGGCAAGCCTCGGTTAGACAGTCGTGAATCTCCTCCTCGGCAAGCCTCGGTTAGACGGTAGTGTTAGACAAGCCTCGGGTTAGACAGTTGAATCTCCTCCTCGGCGAACTCGCAACTCGGGTTAGACAGTAGTGAATCTCCTCCTCGGCAAGCCTCGGGTTAGACAGTCGTGAATCTTCTCCTCGGCAAGCCTCGAGTTAGACGGTAAGTGTTAGACAAGCCTCGGGTTAGACAGTCGTGAATCTCCTCCTCGGCAAGCCTCGGGTTAGACAGTAGTGAATCTCCTCCTCGGCAAGCCTCGGGTTAGACAGTAGTGAATCTCCTCCTCGGCAAGCCTCGGGTTAGACAGTCGTGAATCTTCTCCTCGGCAAGCCTCGAGTTAGACGGTATGTTAGACAAGCCTCGGGTAGACAGTCTGAATCTCCTCCTCGGCAAGCCTCGGGTTAGACAGTAGGGAATCTCCTCCTCGACAAGCCTCGGGTTAGACAGTATGCCTCGGCAAGTGAATCTCTCCTCGGCAAGCCTCGGGTTAGACAGTCGTGAATCTCCTCCTCGGCAAGCCTCGGGTTAGACAGTCGTGAATCTCCTCCTCGGCAAGCCTCGGGTTAGACAGTCGTGAATCTCCTCCTCAGCATGCCTCGAGTTAGACAGTAGTGAATCTCCTCCTCAGCAAGCCTCGAGTTAGACAGTCGTGAATCTCTCTCCTCGGCAAGCCTCGGGTTAGACAGTCGTGGAATCTCCTCCTCGGCGGATGTTAGACAAGCCTCGGGTTAGACCAGTCGTGAATCTCCTCCTCGGCAAGCCTCGGGTTAGACAGTCGTGAATCTCCTCCTCGGCAAGCCTCGGGTTAGACCGTCGTGAATCTCCTCCTCGGCAAGCCTCGAGTTAGACCGTCGTGAATCTCCTCCTCGGCAAGCCTCGGGTTAGACCGTCGTGAATCTCCTCCTCGGCAAGCCTCGGGTTAGACCGTCGTGAATCTCCTCCTCGGCAAGCCTCGGGTTAGACAGTCGTGAATCTCCTCCTCGGCAAGCCTCGGGTAATCAGTCGTGAATCTCCTCCTCGGCAAGTCTCGGGTTAGACAGTCGTGAATCCCCTCCTCGGCAAGCCTCGGGTTACACGGTAGTGTTAGACAAACCTCGGGTAAGACAGTCCTGAATCTCCTCCTCGGCAAGCCTCGGGTTAGACAGTCGTGAATCTCCTCCTCGGCAAGCCTCGGGTTAGACAGTAGTGAATCTCCTCCTCGGCAAGCCTCGGGTTAGACAGTCGTGAATCTCCTCCTCGGCAAGCCTCGAGTTAACGGTGTGTTAGACAGCCTCGGGTTAGACAGTCGTGAATCTCCTCCTCGGCAAGCCTCGGGTTAGACAGTCGTGAATCTCCTTCCTCGGCAAACCCTCGAGTTAGACAGTCGTGAATCTCCTCCTCGGCAAGCCTCAGGTTAGACAGTCGTGAATCTCCTCCTCGGCAAGCCTCGTGTTAGACCGTCGTGAATCCACTCCTCGGCAAGCCTCGGTTAGACAGTAGTGAATCTCCTCTCGGCAAGCCTCGGAATCGGGTAGACAGTCAGTGAATCTCCTCCTCGGCAAGCCTCGGGTTAGACAGTCGTGAATCTCCTCCTCGGCAAGCCTCGGGTTAGACAGTCGTGAATCTCCTCCTCGGCAAGCCTCGGGTTAGACAGTCGTGAATCTCCTCCTCGGCAAGCCTCGGGTTAGACAGTCGTGAATCTCCTCCTCGGCAAGCCTCGGGTTAGACAGTCGTGAATCTCCTCCTCGGCAAGCCTCGGGTTAGACAGTCGTGAATCTCCTCCTCGGCAAGCCTCGGGTTAGACAGTCGTGAATCTCCTCCTCGGCAAGCCTCGGGTTAGACAGTCGTGAATCTCCTCCTCGGCAAGCCTCGGGTTAGACAGTCGTGAATCTCCTCCTCGGCAAGCCTCGGGTTAGACAGTCGTGAATCTCCTCCTCGGCAAGCCTCGGTTAGACAGTCGTGAATCTCCTCCTCGGCAAGCCTCGGGTTAGACAGTCGTGAATCTCCTCCTCGGCAAGCCTCGGGTTAGACAGTCGTGAATCTCCTCCTCCTCCTCGGCAAGCCTCGGGTTAGACAGTCGTGAATCTCCTCCTCGGCAAGCCTCGGAGTTAGACAGTAGTGAATCTCCTCCTCGGCAAGCCTCGGGTTAGACAGTCGTGAATCTCCTCCTCGGCAAGCCTCGGGTTAGACAGTCGTGAATCTCCTCCTCGGCAAGCCTCGGGTTAGACAGTCGTGAATCTCCTCCTCGGCAAGCCTCGGGTTAGACAGTCGTGAATCTCCTCCTCGGCAAGCCTCGGGTTAGACAGTCGTGAATCTCCTCCTCGGCAAGCCTCGGGTTAGACAGTCGTGAATCTCCTCCTCGGCAAGCCTCGGGTTAGACAGTCGTGAATCTCCTCCTCGGCAAGCCTCGGGTTAGACAGTCGTGAATCTCCTCCTCGGCAAGCCTCGGGTTAGACAGTAGTGAATCTCCTCCTCGGCAAGCCTCGGGTTAGACAGTCGTGAATCTCCTCCTCGGCAAGCCTCGGGTTAGACAGTCGTGAATCTCCTCCTCGGCAAGCCTCGGGTTAGACAATCGTGAATCTCCTCCTCGGCAAGCCTCGGGTTAGACAGTCGTGAATCTCCTCCTCGGCAAGCCTCGGGTTAGACCGTCGTGAATCTCCTCCTCGGCAAGCCTCGGGTTAGACAGTCGTGAATCTCCTCCTCGGCAAGCCTCGGGTTAGACAGTCGTGAATCTCCTCCTCGGCAAGCCTCGGGTTAGACAGTCGTGAATCTCCTCCTCGGCAAGCCTCGGGTTAGACAGTCGTGAATCTCCTCCTCGGCAAGCCTCGGGTTAGACAGTCGTGAATCTCCTCCTCGGCAAGCCTCGGATTAGACAGTCGTGAATCTCCTCCTCGGCAAGCCTCGGGTTAGACAGTCGTGAATCTCCTCCTCGGCAAGCCTCGGGTTAGACAGTAGTGAATCCTCCTCGGCAAGCCTGGGTTAGACAATCGTGAATCTCCTCCTCAGCAAGCCTCGGGTTAGACAGTAGTGAATCTCTACCTCAGATGTCTCTGTTCTACCTCAAGGTAGGGAAAGGTCCTATTAATCTATGAAGGTTTACGGGGGCAATCGTGGTACATCGGTTTTTCAATTCCGTCAGAGTTGTACAACGGTATTTCAATTCCGTCAGAGCAAAATGTTGGCTACAAATTCCGTCAGAGGAAAAAAGTTACACATTGACACTTTCAATCAGAAAAAAAAGAAAGTATATGTGATTGAAATCATCTTTTTACTTGCGTAATATTGATATAGACACATTTTTAATGTCTAGCTAATGTAATACATATCTATTAATAGTTTTTATTGAATTAAATCACTATTTCCTTGAAAGATGATAAAAATTGCTTTCTATGTGTTTTTTTTTAATGTATTTCGTATTTCCAATAGATCATAACTACAGTAGTTATCAAGATAATTATCATATTTGTGTAAAAAGTGACCTTTTGGAAAGCAAAATCATGGTTTGTATATTTTTTTCACTGTACATAAAATTCAATGATACAATTTCCGTCAAGTTAAAAATATAGGATGATACAAATTCCGTTGAAGTGTGATACAAATTCCGCCAGGTCTTCCAGATATCCCATTTACATCAATGAAGACATTTGTAGCGTATATATCCGTATTTCTTATTCTAATCGTTTTATTTTGTTGTAACAAAACTTATTATATTTGTTTCGTTCATTAAACGACCATTTCAGGTTCAGGTTTCTTATTTGGAAGGGAATAAAGACGAAATTAAAAAAAAAAAAAAAACCACGATAATTAACCATTGCATTACAGTAGTGTTGTGGTTGTCTTGATTGTAATTAGTCTTTTTCATTAATACACGTATACTCCTCTAAAACACCGCGACATAGCGTTGATATTGTAAATAGCCTTTGACTTATCAGAATGCAGTATTTACTGTGAAAATATTCAGAATTTGTATATCAAAGAATTATACCATAGAAGACAGGCATTGATTGTTTGTGTGCGAAAATTATGTTACTTCCCAATCACTATCAGTTATTTTTCGGTCTCGCAATATTACAAACATAAGACGTACTAACCGGTACCTACCCGCATGGAATGATAACTCATTTAGGGATCGTAAGTAACTCTGGCAGATCGAGAGTTTTTATTGACGGAACCGGTGAAAGGAAGCAAGCAAAATGTTATTAATAGTAAATTGAATAAAATACGTTTTTTGTAAGTCCAACTTACAGGATGAATCATCACTATCATTCACCAAGAGACACGGAATAACGCTGTATATTAGAATGCATTAAATTCACAATGACCGGTAACATCGTGCTGTAATTAAAACTATAATACAAATATGATTCATACTTTATTGGAATATTCCTTATTTTGTCATAATAAAATACGATAACAATATTACCTAAGTACATAATCCTGTCATCAGGTGGATCCTCCTTCCGCGATTGTTTCAGCACTGTCCACTACAATCTTCAGAGGTACGGCGACTGGGATGATGAAGTCCCAGCCCGGGAACACTCAGCTATCCGCCAATCTAGAATGTTTGCAATCAGTTGGTATGTTCCCGATGAATGATCATACAAAAAAGTCTTACATGTGTAGCATTTTCCACAGCTCTTCTCGTTTCCTCCACAGCCACAATGAAGCCATTTCTATCTTCACGCACACACATCCTGCCAACTTTTTCCTCTCTGCTCAGGTGGCACCAATAATTCGCAGGGCCTTTGTAGACTGTCCTACAAAACCCCGGTATCCCACCTCCACTGCAAGGCATCATATATACCTTCCATTGTCCCTGCTAACAGTCTGCTACTCGATCCTGGTATTTGGCCCGCTTCCTTTCATACGCGGTTTTCCCACGGTACGGTCAACTCCACTACCTGTTTGGTAGACAAAGACCATATAACAATACCTGGGTACCGTTTCTTTGATTTGTAGTTGTTATCTCTGGTGGAAAGTGCATTCGGCATCCGCAGCCGTACCAAGTAGCCAACTTCATTGCATACCACTTTTCGTAATCTGCTCCCCTGTTCGGACAAATGTGACAAATTTCATACCCTTTTGTCCTTACTTAGCTTTTGCCTGTTCTTCTCTAATTCATCTGCAAGGACAGGTACCTTATTTTGACGCCATGGATATCCACCAACGCAACTGAGCATAAAGACAGGATGTGCTCTACATTTGCTGATTTGCCACAGGGCTTGCAATTGGGTTCCTCTGATATCCAATGTTACGAAGTTTGTTAGTGATACTAGTACTAGTGATAGTTAGTATACTGACAGCTGAAAATGCAGTTTCTGTGCGTCCATAGACCAGATTTCGCTCCATATCAACTTCTTTGGACGAGTACTTTCCCAATTTAACCAACTGCCCTGCTTCTTCATGCTTGTTCCCCGAACCGTTCTTGTATGTTCCTCCATCTGACAGACTTCATTATGTACAAGCTGTCTCTTCTCAATCGTAGCTGTTCCCCATCTTGCTCTAGTTGTTACACCGAGTCCTTGCCTGTCCACTGCCATACTTCACGCGATGTCACCATGTCCCAAACATGACTCTACTTCATTCACTGTCCTCTTTGCAAACTATTTTCGTCCAGTTGTGATGTCCACCTCTCCTCTCACCTTAGCATATTTGCTGTCCCTTAACATCAGTAGCTGTCTAACTTTGGGTGACCTTGTACTCCTCTTTGGCATTCATACACCAGTAGAAGCCAAATGATTCGAGGTAGCACACCGTGTTGATAAATCTAGACCTTGTAGTTCCCAGGTAGACCGCTTCTGTCTATGGATGTCCATCAACTTCTCCATCCTCGATACTCCAGGGGTTCCGATCACTTACGATCTCTACACCCCTGGACTATCTCATGGTAAAACTGAAGGCAACAGAAGAGAACAGGTGTCTTCCCTTACTTCGATACCCAGCTCCTGGACTTCGTGGGTTTGATCTTCATTGGAGTCCAGCTGATTATGTTCTCAATCTCCCTTAGATTCAACCTAGCTTCGACTACTGTCTTTGTACTTACCGTCAACTCGTCCATGAAAACTCTGACTGAAGGCTATCGAATACCTGCTTTCATTCATGGCCCTCTACTAATGTTTCCACATATTTAACCAGCAGATTCATAGCCGCAGAGAATAAGATCACTGATACAGTGTATCCGGTAACTATTCCAACTTCTAGACGCTGCCAGGTGGTTGTGTAATCCTGCACTGTAAACTTCATCTGAAGTCTGTCAAAGTAATCCTTTAGTAGATGACTTATCTTCCCCGGCACATGGTACTTCTACAGCGTGAACCATACGCATTTGCCAGGTTCAACCATATAACAGCCAGATCCTCTTTTCTTTTCTTGGCCTCTCTGATGATCTGGTACTCCTCCTTCCTGCACAGCGATGTCTATTATACTCATTGGTCAGCATATATTTATACTTTTCAGTAACTTTTAATTGAAAAGGTATTAGACGATTTTAGTGCATTTTTCGTAGTAAAGTATAAGGTGAACATAAAAACAATATACTTCACTCCAGTGAAAATATCAATTTTTGTGTTTTCACTCGCTTTTGACCAATAAGAATGCAGCATTGACAGTGAAAATGTCATTTTGATTGCTACGTCAATAGTTTATAGTTTGTGCCGTAACTGAACAAAAATTGTGGCATGTTAATTTTTCTTCATTAATGTATTTAAACCCATAAGATTTGATGAATTAAGCCGTGAAAATCATTCACATGGCTTCAGATGCCTTATAAACGCTAGTTACAACACAGAGATTATGTACTGTAACATTGTTGTTTTCTATGCCTTATGCATGTTCAGATGGAAACTTCCCTGTATAATTCACTTTACCATTACTAACAACACTGTAAAAATGTGAAATGAAATTATTGTAGACCACATTTTGGCTTCATTGCTTGACCGTGGGTACTCATTTCACTTCACTATAGATGTAAATATAATGATTTTTGGCAGTACTGCTAGAAATCATTTTCTGCTATGATTTGTATTAGTAAAATTAAAATCATTGCATTCAAAGTACTGTAATTTTCAAAATATTAGCAACTTTTGGTAATTAATAAAATATTAAAGGCTTATCTTGATTCGTGAGTATGAAAAATACGGCACATATAACTTTAATAATCGAAAAGGCAAATAACTTTTAAAATACAATGACGGAATGACCTTTGACGGAACTATTAGTGATGGTCTTCAGTAGATGAGAGCGAGAAAAATTGTAATAAATGGAATATTCATTGTTTCTTGATGAATACCAGTAATATTACATCTAGTGAGGTGGACTTTCGCCGACTTTGATCTGTTATTATGATCAATGATAATATCCTTATATAATTTTGTTAACAAAATACTTTTCTGAACACTTTTATGTATCCAAAACTTAATTTAAATTATTTGACATATTTCATTATACAAATATGCATTTCTATCTAGGAGAATGTATTTACACTCGACCAAAAATCAAATAATAGAAGTGTTCGAAATAGTGATGTTGTGACATACCTCAAAGAATCGAAGTATATTCACAATAGTCATACTTTCTGTATGGAATTTAAAGTCGCTTATCTCTCACATTTCCCTCCTGACGGAATTGTAGCCAACATTTTGCTCTGACGGAAATTGAATACCGCTGTACCACTCTGACGAAGTGTACCACGATTACCCCTTGACCTAGGCGATGTAAAGACTCTTTCATAAAGTGGATAATATGCTATAGGGATATGGATATTTTACCCGAGGGTCACAATAATGTTGTAAACGCGAGGCTTGCGAAGGTTATGTCACAAGAGCGGTTACCAAAAATTGTACACTCACAAACGATCCCCCATAGCGTGATGATGCTGTTGTAATCATAAAAAAATACGATATTACTATTTCCCTCTCATTATACAGTAAAAACCCCTCTAACGTCGAACGGATTCTCCTCGAATACCCCCCGGTATTTCTCGTATCATTGTTCCAAATACTTTATTTCGATCAAAGCAAACTGCCATAAAATTGTCCTTTTCGCCGACTTTGATCTGTTATTATGATCAATGATAATATCCTTATATTGTTTTTGTTAACAAAATACTTTTCTGAAACACTTTTATGTAACCAAAACTTAATTTCAATTAATTGACATATTTCCTATACAAATATATATATGCATTTATCTGGAGTTAAATATTCACACTCGCCAAAAATCATATAATAAAGTGTTCGAAATAGTGATGTTGTGACATACCTCGAAGAATCGAAGTATATTACACAATAGTAATCTTTCTATATGGAATTAAAGTCGCTTATCTCTCACATTTCCCTCTGACGGAATTTGTAGCCAACATTTTGCTCTGACGTGAATTGAAATACCGTTATACCACTCTGACGGAATTGAAAAACCGATGTACCACGATTACCCCCGTGACCTAGGCGATGTATATAAGACTCTTTCATAAGTGGATAATATGTATAGGATATGGATATTTTACCCGAGGGTCACAAAATGTTGTAAAACGCGAGGCTTGCGAAGGTATGTACACAAGCGGTTACCTAAATTGTACACTCTCAAACGATCCCCATAGCGTGATGATGCTGTTGTAATCATAAAAAATACGGCGATATTCCCTTTCCTCTCATATATATATATATATATATATATATAAAGACATTGATCTTGCGGGCAGTTCAAAAGATCAAAGACTTTATTTTTACACAACAGTACAGGGTATATCAAAAGTGGTTGAATTCAATGAGACTCCCAACTCCACTGAAGGACATTAACAAGAATACCCATCACATCTTAACCTCCGTTATATTGATTGACCCGTCAAGTAAAGTCCAAGACAACAAAGATCAATAATCATATTTCACGCATGCCTGCACAGCAGCCTTATATTGCCCGTATATGGATATGTATGAAATCACGTTACGTGCTTTCCGTTTCCATGGTAACCATGTCCAATATCTATTTGTAGTGTCAGTAGAACGTTTTATCCACTTTACATTACCATATTAGCTGTTATTACAGATGCAAATGGACCGATTTGATATTTTGTCTAATTAGATAAGTTTGTTCAATAACAAAATGACGAGGAAATTGATCGGTTATATAGCTCAGACGATAATACAATTATTGTGAATAACGTGGCACACCATCGTCACAAGTCTCTCCATATATAATGCTATCGTCACAAATCTTTCCATATACATACATCGCCCTCGTACAAAGTCTCTCCATATATAAAACGCCCTCATCAAATATCTCTCCATATATACAATGCCCTCGTCATAAGTCTCGCCTTATGCAACGCACTCGTCACAAGTCTCTTCATATATATAAGGCTAAAAAAGTATATCTGTTTAGGGTTACATTGGCAAAATAAATAGGGTCGGTTAGTCGAGAGGATTTTTTTAGTGTCTTTCACTCTAAAATGATGGCCGTAACTGGTGTCTGAGATCGAAATTCAGATTTTTTTTGATTTTTTTACAACGCCCCCGTCATAAATCTCTCTATATGCAATACCCTCGTCACAAGTCTTTCCATATACAACGCCCTCGTCACAAGTCTCTCCAGATAAAACGCCCTCGTTACAAGTCTCTCCATATAAAACGCCCACGTTACAAGTCTCTCCAGATAAAACGCCCTCGTTACAAGTCTCTCCATATAAAACGCTCCCGTCACAAGTCTATCCATTTACAAAGCCCTCGTCAAAAATCTCTCCATGTATACAACGCCCCCGTCAGAAATATCTCTATATGTAATACCCTCGTCACAAGTCTCGCCATATACAACGCCCCCGTCACAAATCTCTCTATATGTAACGCCCTCGTCACAAGTCTCTCCATATATAACGCCCTCGTCACAAATGTGTTGCCAATCAGTATCCAACAGTCGGTACCATTGGGTATACAGTCAGTAACATTGGGTATACAGTCGGTACCATTGGGTATACAGTCGTTATTATTGGGTATACAGTCGGTACCATTGGGTAAACAGTCAGTAACATTGGGTATACAGTCGGTACCATTGGGTATACAGTCGGTATTATTGGGTATACAGTCGGTACCATTGGGTATACAGTCGGTACCATTGAGTATACAGTCGTTATCATTGGGTATACAGTCGGTACCATTGGGTAAACAGTCGGTATCATTGGGTATACAGTCGGTACCATTTGGTATACAGTCGGTACCATTAGGTATACAGTCGGTATCATTGGGTATACAGTCGGTATCATTGGGTATACCAGTCGATATCATTGGGTATACAGTCGGTATCATTGGGTATACAGTCGGTACCATTGGGTATACAGTCGGTATCATTGGGTATACAGTCGGTATCATTGGGTATACAGTCGGTACCATGGGTATACGGTCGGTACCATTGGGTATACAGTCGGTAACATTGGGTAACAGTCGGTAACCACTTGGGTATACAGTCGGTATCATTGGAGTATACAGTTTATTCATTGGGTATACAGTCGGTATCATTGGGTATACAGTCTGTAAACAGTCGTAATTGGGTATTACAGTGGTACATTGGGTATACAGTCTGTACCATTGGGTATACAGTCGAGTACCATTGGGTATACAGTCGTTCATTTGGGTATACAGTCGGTACCATTGGGTATACAGTCGTATCATTGGGTATACAGTCGGTACCATTGGGTATACAGTCGGTACCATTGGGTATACAGTCGGTACCATTGGGGTATACAGTCGGTATCATTGGGTATAACAGTCGGTACCATTGGGTATACAGTCAGGTATACCATGGGTATACAGTCGGTACCATTGGGTATACAGTCGGTATCATGGGTATACAGTCGGTACCATTGGGGTATACAGTCTGGTACCATTGGGTATACAGTCGGTACCATTGGGTATACAGTCGGTATCATTGGGTATACAGTCGGTATCATTGGGTATACAGTCGGTACCATTGGGGTATACAGTCGGTACCATTGGGTATACAGTCGGGTACCATGGGGTATACAGTCGGTACCATTGGGTATACAGTCGGTACCATTGGGTATACAGTCGGTACCATTGGTATACAGTCGGTACCATTGGGTATATACAGTCGGTACCATTTGGTAGTCATTACCATGGTATACAGTCGGTACCATTGGGTATACAGTCGGTACCATTGGGTATACAGTCGGTACCATTGGGTATACAGTCGGTACCATTGGGTATATACAGTCGGTACCATGGGGTATACAGTCGGTACCATTGGGTATACAGTCGGTACCATTGGGTATACAGTCGGTACACAATTGGGTATACAGTCGGTACCATTGGGTATACAGTCGGTAATCATTGGGTATACAGTCGGTACCATTGGGTATACAGTCGGTACCATTGGGTTATACAGTCGGTACCGGTATACAGTCGGTACCATTGGGTATACAGTCGGTATCATTGGGTATACAGTCGGTACCCATTGGGGTATACAGTCGGTACCATTGGGTAATACAGTCGGTAACATTGGGTATAGTCGGTATCCATTGGTAGTATACAGTCGGTACCATTGGGTATACAGTCGGTACCATTGGTATACAGTCGGTACCATTGGGTATACAGTCGGTACCATTGGGGTATACAGTCAGTATTCATTGGGTATACAGTCGGTACCATTGGGTATACAGTCAGGTACCCATGGGGTATACAGTCGGTATCATTGGGTATACAGTCGGTACCATTGGGTATACAGTCGGTACCATTGGGTATACAGTCGGTACCATTGGGTATACAGTCGGTACCATTGGGTATACAGTCGGTACCATTGGGGTATACAGTCGGTACCATTGGGTATACAGTCGGTACCATTGGGTATACAGTCGGTATCATTGGGTATACAGTCGTATCATTGGGTATACAGTCGGTATCATTGGGTATACAGTCGGTACCATTGGGTATACAGTCGGTACCATTGGTATACAGTCGGTACCATTGGGTATACAGTCGGTACATTGGGTATACAGTCGGTACCATTGGTATACAGTCGGTACCATTGGGTATACAGTCGGTACCTCATTGGGTATACAGTCGGTACCATTGGGTATACAGTCGGTATCATTGGGTATACAGTCGGTACCATTGGGTATACAGTCGGTACCATTATTGGTATACAGTCGGTACCATTGGGTATACAGTCGGTACCATTGGGGTATACAGTCGGTATCATTGGGTATACAGTCGGTACCATTGGGGTATACAGTCGGTATCCATTGGGTATACAGTCGGTAACCATTAGGTATACAGTCGGTACCATTGGGTAAATACAGTCGGTACCATTGAGGGTATACAGTCGGTACCATTGGTGTATACAGTCGGTATCATTGGCTATTACAGTCGGTACCATTGGGTATACAGTCGGTATCATTGGGTATACAGTCGGTACCATTGGGTATACAGTCGGTACCATTGGGTATACAGTCGGTACCATTGGGTATACAGTCGGTACCGTTTGGGTATACAGTCGGTACCATTGGGTATACAGTCGGTACCATTAGTATACAGTCGGTACCATTGGGTATACAGTCGGTACCATTGGGGTATCAAAATAGGTAGTACAGTCGGTACCATTGGGTATACAGTCGGTACCATTGGCGTGTACAGTCCGGTACAATTGGGTTACAGTCGGTACCATTGGGTATACAGTCGGTACCATTGGGTGTACAGTCGGTACCATTGGGTATACAGTCGGTACCATTGGGTATACAGTCGGTACCATTGGGTATACAGTCGGTACCATTTGGTATACAGTCGGTACATATGGGTATACAGTCGGTACCATTGGGTATAACAGTCGGTACCCAGTTATACATTCGGGGGTTTACAGTCGGTACCATTGGGTAAACAGTATGGTACCATTGGGTATACAGTCGGTACATTGGGTATACAGTCGGTATCATTTGGTATAAAGTCGGTATCAATGGGTAACAGTCGGTACCATTGGGTAATACAGTCGGTATCATTGGGTATACAGACGGTACCATTGGGTATACAGTCGGTACCATTGGGTATACAGTCAGTAACATTGGGTATACAGTCGGTACCATTGGGTATACAGTCGGTACCATTGGGTATACAGTCGGTACCATTGGGTATACAGTCGGTACCATTGGGTATACAGTCGGTACCATTGGGTATACAGTCGGTATCATTGGGTATACAGTCGGTACCATTGGGTATACAGTCGGTACCATTGGGTATAATACAGTCGGTACCATTGGGTATACAGTCGGTACCATTGGGTATACAGTCGGTACCATTTGTCGGTACCATTAGGTATACAGTCGGTACCATAATTGGGTATACAGTCGTACCATTGGGTAATACAGTCGGTTTGGGTATACAGTCGGTACCATTGGTATACAGTCGGTACCATTGGGTATACAGTCGGTACCATTTAAGGGTATACAGTCGGTACCATTGGGTAAACAGTCGGTACCATTGGGTATACAGTCGGTACCATTGGGGTATACAGTCGGTATCATTGGGTATACAGTCGGTATCATTGGGTATACAGTCGGTACCATTGGGTATACAGTCGGTACCATTGGGTATACAGTCGGTACCATTGGGTATACAGTCGGTACCATTGGGTATACAGTCGGTAACCATCGGTATCATTGGGTATACAGTCGGTATCATTGGGTATACAGTCATGGTTCCATTGGGTATACAGTCGGTACCATTGGGTATACAGTCGGTACCATTGGGATATACAGTCGGTACCATTGGGTATACAGTCGGTACCATTGGGTATACAGTCGGTACCATTGGGTATACAGTCGGTACCATTGGGTATACAGTCGTACTATTGGGTATACAGTCGGTACCATTGGGTATACAGTCGGTATCATTGGGTATACAGTCGGTATCATTGGGTATACAGTCGGTATCATTGGGTATACAGTCGGTACCATTGGGTAAACAGTCGGTACCATTGGGTATACAGTCGGTACCATTAGGTATACAGTCGGTATCATTGGGTATACAGTCGGTATCATTGGGTATACAGTCGGTACCATTGGGTATACAGTCGGTACCATTGGGTATACAGTCGGTACCATTGGGTATACAGTCGGTACCATTGGGTATACAGTCGGTACCATTGGGTAAACAGTCGGTACCATTGGGTATACAGTCGGTACCATTGGGTATACAGTCGGTACCATTGGGTATACAGTCGGTACCATTGGGTATACAGTCGGTATCATTGGGTATACAGTCGGTATCATTGGGTATACAGTCGGTACCATTGGGTATACAGTCGGTATCATTGGGTATACAGTCGGTACCATTGGGTATACAGTCGGTATCATTGGGTATACAGTCGGTACCATTGGGTATACAGTCGGTACCATTGGGTATACAGTCGGTATCATTGGGTATACAGTCGGTATCATTGGGTATACAGTCGGTATCATTGGGTATACAGTCGGTACCATTGGGTATAGTCGGTACCATTGGGTATACAGTCGGTACCATTGGGTATACAGTCGGTATCATTGGGTATACAGTCGGTATCATTGGGTATACAGTCGGTACCATTGGGTATACAGTCGGTACCATTGGGTATACAGTCGGTACCATTGGGTATACAGTCGGTACCATTGGGTATACAGTCGGTACCATTGGGTATACAGTCGGTACCATTGGGTATACAGTCGGTATCATTGGGTATACAGTCGGTACCATTGGGTATACAGTCGGTACCATTGGGTATACAGTCGGTACCATTGGGTATACAGTCGGTACCATGGGGTATACAGTCGGTACATTGGGTATACAGTCGGTACCATTGGGTATACAGTCGGTACCATTGGGTATACAGTCGGTACCATTGGGTATACAGTCGGTACCATTGGGTGTACAGTCGGTACCATTGGTATACAGTCGGTACCATTTGGTATACAGTCGGTACCATTGGGTATACAGTCGGTACCATTGGGTATACAGTCGGTACCATTGGGTATACAGTCGGTACCATTGGGTATACAGTCGGTACCATTGGGTACAGTTGGGTTTAAGTCGGTACATTGGGTATACAGTCGGTACCATTGGGTATACAGTCGGTACCATTGGGTATACAGTCGGTACCATTGGGTATACAGTCGGTACCATTGGGTATACAGTCGGTACCATTGGGTATACAGTCGGTAACATTGGGTATACAGTCGGTACCATTGGGTATACAGTCGGTACCATTGGGTATACAGTCGGTACCATTGGGTATACAGTCGGTACCATTGGGTATACAGTCGGTACCATTGGGTATACAGTCGGTACCATTGGGTAATACAGTCGGTACCATTGGGTATACAGTCGGTAACATTGGGTATACAGTCGGTATCATTGGGTATACAGTCGGTATCATTGGGTATACAGTCGGTACCATTGGGTATACAGTCGGTATCAATTGGGTATACAGTCGGTACATTGGTATACAGTCGGTACCATTGGGTATACAGTCGGTACCATTGGGTATGTACGTATACAGTCGGTACCATTGGGCGGTACATGGTATACAGTCGGTACCATTGGGTATACAGTCGGTACCATTGGGTATACAGTCGGTACCATTGGGTATACAGTCGGTACCATTGGGTATACAGTCGGTACCATTGGGTATACAGTCGGTACCATTGGCTGTTAAAACAGTCGGTACCATTAGGTATACAATCTCGGTACCATTGGGTATACAGTCGGTACCATTGGGTATACAGTCGGTACCATTGGGTATACAGTCGGTACCATTGGGTATACAGTCGGTACCATTGGGTATACAGTCGGTACCATTGGGTATACAGTCGGTACCATTGGGTATACAGTCGGTACCATTGGCTGTACAGTCGGTACCATAGGGTATACAGTTGGTACCATTGGGTATAAAGTCGGTACCATTGGCTGTACAGTCGGTACCATTGGGTATACAGTCGGTACCATCGGTTATACAGTCGGTATTATTGGGTATACAGTCGGTATCATTGGGCATACAGTCGGTACCGTTTTGTATACAATCGGTACCACTGGGTATACAATCGGTATCATTGGTAAAGATATTTTTTCTCGACAGGGGGTATGAATTGCTTCAGCTACAGCCAGTATGCATATTTAAATGTAGGCTAGAAATGTATGGTTATATCGTTTCTCTACTCGAAATGAATAGTTGTCCGCCAACGCCGTCTTAGCGTTTAAGGTTGCGAGATTTTTCAGACAAACAACAGCTTCTTCTCGTTAAGGTAAATAAAGGAAATACAGTTATGTGACCTTTATCTTCAAAGTCGTATGCACTTTCAAAATTTTTTATAATTTTTTTTTGAGTCTGTTGCTTTCTCAAAAGAAAAATTGATATGCTACACTTCAGTAAATTGTGTAGCAAAGTTAAGTTTGGGCTTACACATTGTGACCAATATCCATACTGCCAAACACATTTGTAGCCATGTGTTTGCATTACATGAGCTAATTTGACAATACTTAATATAACTTCATCAAGTATCAAACGACAAACTGTCTTGAATGGTTTATGATATATTTCGGTTAGGTTCCAGGGTTTCTGTTGAACTAGAACAATTTATGGGTTTCCGTGGTTGTTTTGTATGCCGATGACGTACAATGTATAGTTGTTTTGTGCACTATTAGCATAGCATATAATCAAATGAGGCGTATATATATAGGAGAGGCAATATTATATCATAGGACTATCTGCATAGACAGTTTGTCAATAAGAATGGAAGAAGCCTCGTGTATGTGTTGAGTAACAGTATACAACAGACAGTATATCGGGCGATACAGCGAAGCCCTTCCTACACATATACACCGAGTTACAGATTCCCATCACTATACAGATAAGTGAAATATTAAAACAAATCATGTTTAACGCGAAACAAGTATGGAAGTTTCCATGGAAACGGAGATTGCAGCATCTGATGATTTTTGTTTCTAACATAAACCTAGCCTTGACATACTGGCAAGATAGTGACACGTATGATAGGCCGCCATATGCCGCACTAAATATGAGTTAGTGAACTATGCTCGATATCAGAAGTATCTCTCTTACTGAACTGTACGTCTACAATGTTATACCATAACACAACCTCCACCTCCACTGGACCCAGGTCGGCCATTGGAGAAATCACGAGGTACTATATCAAAGCGATAATTAAATCCCCGGCGAATTCCCGTCCGTGAAAACTACATGTATATTCCATATACCACTGAGATAGAGTGTTCAAGACGAGAGTACATTTTATATCGGCAGATCAAGTTAATACATAAATTTTCTCGGGATACACATTTCATCCAATTTGCCCCCCCCCCCCCCCAAGGATATTTAGATCTAGAGTTCTTTCAATTGTAAATAATATATTTTCATTTTTTTTTTTGTGTAAAGTGACGTTTATAAAAGTGACAAAATACAAGAGAACAAGAGGGCCTTATCGCTCACCTGGTCTGCTATGCCAAGAAATGCTCTGAATAGATGTTTAAAGTTTATTGATTTTAATAATAAACCTCAAATTCCCGATTACGTCCTACCTTCCTGCCCCAGGGGGGCAGAACGAAGATTCATATAAACTTTTTCAAATGATGTTCCTTGCCAAAGGTGGGGTTGCAAAATCCGCCCACGCGCCAATTTTTTTCAAATTTTGCAGTGCTAAAGGTCTAGGTACATAACTACTTTTTATGTGCTTTTTATTTATTTTGTATGTTTTCAAAAGGCATAAAGGGCCTGAAATGATGTTTTCTAAAATGTCTATGGGTATGTGGCAAGGGAACCCCTTGTGTCCATCTTTTGAACATATTTTTTACTTTTTAATTATTTTTGATAATAAAAGATACTTCATTCTTTATTTTATAACCATTTATAATGATATCTACGAATTATTTTTACGGCAAATTGATTTTGAAGCAAAAAAAATCTCAAATTTTTTTCAGGATAAAACTTGAGGATATTGGGTTTGCTCGAAATATTTGGCATGTTATCGATTTTGTCCACACTTTTAAACCATTTTAAAAACATGCTATAGGTATAATCTTATAACAGATATTTTTTCAAAAAAATTGAAATCCGGGAAAATAGCATTTCATAGGCTGAAATGTAGCGAGGGGAATAAATCAATATTTGCCTTAGTTGACTATAAATTTAAAATTGATCATAGACACCAAAATAAAACAACAGTTAGTGATAGATTTTTTTGTTAACTAACATATGAACTCTAAAATTATTGCATTTTTATTCCAGCATTTTCCCAAACAGTACAAAAAAGCCTAACAACTAGATATGCTCTTGGGTAAAAGAAATAGTTTCTCTTTTCATATCAGAAATCAAATAATTAGTGGAAAGAAGTATATTTTCGTCAGCAACTTAAACGCAAATGATACAAATTAAGATAATCCATCTCTCTCATGTAGATAAAAACTATTTTAAATTGAATTAAAAATGATTAAAGAGGGAAACAGAGTTACATTTGATTTTCAAATAAAATATGTATAATTCAAAAATAATACCAGCACCACAAAGGCTATAATCTTAATTTTGAGCAATCAAACGGCATTTATTTCGAAACAATGGCAACAATGTACAATGTGTATTTAAAACTGTTACTATCTCATTTGGCATACCCCATAGCAACCAATCTTTTTGAAAGTGATACCATGTTATTCAGAATACCTCGTAACCTCTCTATACCAATTTTCACTTAATTCTGACATCATTTAAATTTCAGCCAATCAGAGGCCTCCGTTTTGTTACCATGGCAACCGATATTTTAAAAGGTGTTACCGTGATATTTGCATCTAAAATTGTTACTGTACACTGATTTTCACTTATATCGGACTCTGGAATCATTAACTGGAAACTAGGTATACAAAAATGTACTAACAATGAAGTGGTCCGTTGCTATATGCACTCTCTATTTTAAACTCACTCAAAAACAGTTTTCCCGGATTTTAATTTTGAACCTAATTTACACATAGACAGAAAATGTCATGGGAGCATTTTTCATTGGGGGTACAATTGTGGACAAAACCAGTAACAGGGTGATATGAGATGACAAAGAGCAATGTTTCGTTTTCGTTTTTTCCAAAAATGTTACTTTTTCGTAAAAAAATATTATTTCAAACAAAATTTTCCGTTAAAAATCTAAAAGAAATGACTTGAATATAAAGTATACGATCTACTCAAATGATTTATGAATAAAAAATGTAGAATATTTAACAAAGGCTAACTTTTTTGGTATGTTTGTGCTGGTAGTTTTAATGAAAATGACTACAAAGAATTCAGGCCTTTTATGCCTTTTTAAAATAACAAAAGGAAAAAGAAGTGTCATTTTAAAGGGACAACTAGTAGTACTTACAATATGCAAAGTTTCAAGAAAATTGGACTGTGGGCAGTTTCTATGGGATTTTTAACATTAGCTTAAACACCACCTTTGGTAACATTAGCTTAAACACCACCTTTGGTTACATCCAATGCAAAACTCGGACTTTGTTCCTCTTCGTCCAATGATGTTTCTTGTTTTATGACTAGTAGCAATACAAAGGATTTACCACAGTAAACTTACCCTTAGTGGACCCCGCCATCCCTGCCCAGAAGAGGGGTCAGAACCAAATTTGATTCACTTCCCGCAAGGAATTTTGTCAAATTTGGTTACAATCCATGCAGAACTACATGTGTATATATATAGAAGCGATTTAAAAGAAATGTTGACAGACGAATGGACAGACACTGAAAGTTTTAGGCCAGGTGAACTAATAAATCCTACTTGCAAACTATATCAATTTCCACAGATAACAAAGCCAGAAAAGGTTTTGCTCAATGACTTTTATCAAAAGAAGCATTTGGCTTTATCAATTTAAGGCCATATTAACAGCCAGGGTCATATAAGGACGTGCCAGGTTTTTCGGTGAAGGAAAGCCGGAGTACCCGGAAAAAACATCGACTAGCGGTCAGTTCCAGTTCCACGTGGGATTAGGTGCAAAAGTCGACTAGTTGGATTTTGAAATGAAATGTTGACGGACAGAGAAACGACAGACGCTTCGCCATGGCTTGAGGGGCCGGTGAGATAAAGTATATAAGCAAGTTATTGATAAATACTGTCTTAGTACAAGTGTTTGTGATGCATTGATTTACGAAGTGTCTTCACAAGAGAGATCAGTATGTTCCATGCTAGTGACTTGGGCTCATTATCGTTCTTTTTGTAACTACAAAACGCTGGACCGACTTCCTTCTGTGCCTTCTTAGCAAACTGTCCAGTCGTTTCCAAAAATCAATTTCCTATTGAAGCGAGTATAACATATCGATTGGCGAGATATATGTAGCCTAGCTTTCTATGAGATTGTACTATATTTACATGACCCGCCATTGTCAGTCTAGCAAGATGCTCTAGACAAACTCTAAATAATTCTATACACATTTATTTGTAGTCACCTGTTCTTACATTGTCCATACAATGGGCGATACAAGTGAAATTCTCTCCACCATCTGTTGTCATTGTCGATATCCCATAATATGTGTATATTATAGCAAATGCACATATTTTTGTTGGGAATTTTGTCCCAACTCGCTATAGCTATAGAGTATTGTAGACTTATTCGGGGAAATAATCAATATCATGACTGTTGACGTGGCGCAGGAGCCGATACAATTACAGTAAGAGCAAACATATTGGCACATGCAGAGAGCTAGAACGAGCTATTCACACAGCGAAGTATTGACGACGTGGTGGCTCAGAACTGTACACAAGACGTTCATCGACAGATAGTCGACAGATAATACAATCTTGTAATTAATCTCAAAAATCATGATTGACAACCCCGGGCTATGCGAAGAAAGAAGATCGATCACCACGAACGTTGATCACCAACATGGAGAAATCAAAAGGGTCGTATAATGAACACGCTTGGTAAAAGATGTGCTTCTTTACAAAAAAACCCAAACATTTTTGGAGGTAATGTCATCATTGTCCGCAGGTCATCAAAATCCAATACAGCTAGTTAAAACAATAGATTCACCATCTTGATGCTTAGGACTTGCATATAAATTACGGAATAAAAATTGAAGATTGATTTTTTAAAGCAAAGGTTCGTAGAAGCATGCCGGTGGCAATAATCGATAACAGACCTTGTCGTTTCTTCAACAATGTGTGGGATACAAGTGAATGCATATAAATTGGCCAAGATGTCCATGGGCATTAACAGTCATCTTACTTTTGGCACAAACACTATCCAAGTACCATATTTTCCGGAGTATAAGTCGCGACGCTTTCCCCAGTATACAGTTATGAAAAAAATGGTCCGATGCAAAAGAACAAGAGGTCCAGAGGGCCTGTATATCACCAGCCAAATTGGCCCCGTCCCTCATACCCTCGGGAGATGAGGCCATCATTTGTACAATTTTGAACATTAGTCCCGAAAGGATGCTACCATTACAATATGAGTGCTATATACAATGCTTAGTTTCAGAGAATAAGTAATTTGTATGGAAATAGCCAAATTGACATTTTTGGTTCCGTCCTTCAGGTCCCCGTTCGGGATGACTTTAGCATAGCCCTTGGTCTAGAATCTGAACATCTCGGGAAGTATTGTTAGCCGTTTATACTTCCGAATGAATCAACTCCGCCGAAGATTCCGTGGACGAGACGCAGATTGGCTGCTTACCACAGGTCATGCTGAGGTGACCCCAAAAAGGGAGTTGTTCGACCTTGTATTGGAGCGGGATTAAATTTCTAATTTTAATTGGATTGAATGAAGATCAATGTCATTCATGTGTTTAACAGCCTTGGTAGCCTTTCATTCAATCATGTTACAGGCCCAATATCAGATCTCTATGGGCTCTTCTTTATTGATAATTAGTTGTTTGAGGATTTTTGCCTGTTTGGGCCGTGATATGTTGTTGTCCTTTATCCCAGCATGCTAAAGGCGGGTCTCTAGATATCTTAGTTATTCACATGAAGTAAAGATTTTAGCTATTTTGACCCCGTTGACTTTAAAATGGATGTCAAGATAAGTTGTTTGGATAATTAATTTGTATGCTACAGGCCAAATATCAGTAGCTTGGGCCTTTTGTTCAAGTTGTTTGGATTAACAGTTTACGCATGGCGGCGACACACGACGACGGACGATGCATGATGGCAATAGGTCATCCCACCCGAAGATAAGGTCAGGTGACCTGAACACAATAATTTTAGAGTGCTTAAATCCTGTGTTGTTTTCATATAACTATTGGTACAATGTAACTCAGAATTATATAGAAACGAAAAATCTCTAGATATTCATTGTATACCGATAATTCTTCAGCAGATGTTCTATTCCGATATATTTGATCTCCTGTGACTTTGAAAGGAGGTAATGTCATTCATTTAACCAAACTTGGTAGTCCTTCATCTCAGCATGCTATTTGGCCAAATACTAGGTTCTCTGGGTGTTTTTTTTGTCAAAATGTAAGCTATCGATATTTTTTGTTATAGTTGGTATATATTCGACTGGAAATGAAGATTGTCTTAGTTACTGATAAATTGTTTGAAGAAGTTTTCCTATTTGACTCCAATGACCTTGAATGAAAGTCAAGGTAATTAAATTGAACAAAAGCCCTTCATCCCAGCTTCATAAAAGCCCAATACCTACTTCGTTGTTATTGACAAGAAGATGTTTAAAATATTTTAGCCCGTTTGGGGGGTGGTTCAGTCTAATTATATGTACAAGTATAAATCCCTTTCCCATAGGGATGTTACAAGTCGAATATCAGAAATACCTTTCACTAGTTTCAGAAAAGTTGTTTATATCAATACAGCATTGTAAAATTTTAAATTTCCACCTCATAAGAATACTGCCATCTCAAATATGATAAAATTTCAACCAGAAGTAATGAATGTTGATTTTGTATATTGTTGACGGAGAGATGCTATGCATGTATAAACTCACCTTGGTCATTAGAACCAGGTGAGCTAAAAAGCCATGAGATAGGCTATCACTGTATCGTGTTACAAAATTTGGGGTGCTCTTGGTGGTCTGAAGAACTCGTGATGCAGTCATTTCTCCTGTTTTAAGTGTGAAAGATACAGTATTTGGAATGACTCAAAGCCATAAGTTATGAATAGTGTCAATCTTGTTGTAAACAATGCAATAGTTGCAGAATACTAGTTTTTCTGGAAAGAATTTAGAGCCTTTTGGAAACTATAAATCTTTATGACAAAAGAACAATTCCACAAGTTTGCCATGCTGTTATTGTATGATGGGACAATACCAGTATTAGAGGTAACCTTGCCAGTATATGACAATAACAATGTCTCAACAGGTGTTTCCTCATCTGTTTCTATTATATGTACCATATGTTCCCCACCATACACAAGACTGGTTAATTTACTTAATGGTATTTGTCTAATATAGCATCTTCATGGACTTCCACGAAGAAAATAATCCAATATCCAACCAATTCACATCAATATGCATTAATGATATTAAACACATTTTCAGTGGAGTTTTGAGAAGAAAAGATTACTACTAATATGCAACAGATTTTATTAGTTTTCACATGTAATAAAAAGTACAAATACTTGTTACTGCTGTTACAACCAAAACTACAATTAACATGGACAGCCAGCCTGCTGTGGGCGATCACAATGGCGAATTGTATAATATTTACTACAATTTGATTCTCATAATAATTAACATAAAGACAAGACTAACCAATACAAAAGCAGTATGTTTAATAAGCACACTCGTAAGCAATGTAATCATAACTAGTATTTAATGAGTTAAAATATTGCAATTAATGGGTCAGCCAATTTGGAGTTTGAAATTTAAACTGAAGAAAAAAATGGTGGTCAAAATATGCCCTCTGTTGATATTTGACAGCTGTAAAACAATGGAATTTTTTATAATGAGTGTTTGTGTGAGGACTTGAAAGACAGCTTCAGCAGTGGTAAAATAATGTGTTAATAACTTAAGTTGGGCCCAACTTGCAGGCAGTACAAAACACTTGCTTCTGAAGCCCTAGCTCCAGGTCATGAAACTGTCAGTCATAAGTTTTTGCTTAGCTCTTTTAATACCGTCATGAGTGATGGGCTAAGTCAACACTTAGAGATTTCAGTTTTTCAGAATATTGAGGCCTGGTCTTAACCCCAACTTGGTCCTTCCACTAAACAACATGCTGAATTTCTATCTATTTCTTTGCTCAATACCAAGCAAGAACAAAAACAACCTCATCAACTATCAAATGTTGATGGCTTGAAGATGAAAGAGCTAAAACTATATTATTAAAGTTTTAAATTAAAAAGGTATCGATAAATAATAAAAAAAAAATCTTATTAAAAACTGAATTCAATTCAACCTCTCATTTGATGAGATAGAACATTAATCTTCTTTATATAAATACCTGAAGGATTTTGTTTTAAAATTATGGCTGTTAGCATTTAATGCTAGTACTGTCATGCCTCAAAATGACAGGCAGTAATTTAACAACAACCTGACTGAGGTTACCATAGAAGAATTTTCAATGAACATTTGTAATGAATCTGCCATTTACAATTGACAGGAATGACTGCCTACATCTCCATCAAGGGACAAAAATATCAATATGGGTATACATTGCTTGAATGAACATATATAAACATTATTTGTTTCTTTGAACTATTTCATTGTAATTTGCTATAAATACCAAGAAAAGCTGGTACTATGCAATAATTTAAACATAGAAAATTTCATTTGTTTTGACAATTGGATATAGAAAAAAAATCATCCCTTCATAAGGTTAGCACTAATGTTTTTTTTTTATACAATTTTCCAGATTAATAAAAATTTATAACATGCATATTCATCAAAAGAAAAAAGAGAACAAAGTAAATGATAAGAAACTGTGGCATGATAAAAATATTTGAAATGCAATAATTTCAGCAGTCCTTTCTGATTAAATAAACCTAAATGAAAACATCTACCCTGGTAAATCTAAAATCAAATGAAACTTTCAGGATTGCTTATCATTTCCATTATCAATTGGCAGAGAGTACAAAAAGTAACATGAGTGTAACATGAACATCGTTAACAGTGACACTACCAAAAGGCTGACCCCAAAAATGGAATGAATCATAATTCAATAACTTGTTAAAGAAGAATTGATTTTCAAACAAGAAACGCATGAACAAGAAATCTCAATTCAATGTCAAAGATAAGAAATGTGAAACACTTAAATGTAAAAATTGAGAAGAAAAAAAGTTCACGAAATAAGACAATTACTCTGGAGGTGGGATATAATATTCATAATGTTTTAAATGTCAAGCATACATAACTTTTGTTGTCAAAAAACAAGTCATTATTGCAACAGATATACAAATGGGAGTATTACGTATCTCATTCCTGTTTTCCATCCAACACTGTGCTTGGCACAAGATTACCACAACTGGACTGCATGTTGCAGCACACATGTATAAAACAATTCTCAACAGAACTTTATATTGCTAGATTAAAATGCAATATAAACAAGATTCTTGGACACCACAATTTCTAGACAAAGACTGTATAAGAAAGAGAGCCGATGTATAAATTTGCATATTTCAGTAAACATTCAATTGCTTGAATACAAGTTTTGGAAGTCCGTCAGTAATACACAATGGCATTTTTGTCTTGAAAGTTATATAAAAGATATACTATCACCTTACATCACTATATAAAGAACCTCGGACATACAAACAAACAGCCAAAAATCTGTACTCTCCCAATAAAAGAGTTATAAATTCTCCAAACATATATCTAAATGTCAACTTTTTAAGATATAAAAAAGCCTTACAAATCTGAAACTCCAGTCATCACAAAATGCGACATGTCTTGCTATAATCAAAAGCATTGTTCCCTTATACAAATGTGTTAAAACAGTTTTATCTAAAAGCCCCAACAGGTTTTAATATATACACCAGGGGTAGTTGAGCCAGTGGATTATTGGTCAAGGAATTCTCAATGTTTATGAAATTTCAGTCATAATTGTAGTGGGAATGTATCGAACTGTATCAATGTTTAATCAATAATATCACATGATTTGAGGATGAAGACACATCATCCTGCTTGATAAAGTTACATATATAGAGATAGAATACATGTGGCCTAATGAAAACTTCCACTGTATTCTATCTGTATATTCATCACCAACACTAACAGTATGTACATATATATTATTATTGTGACCATGACAAAACCCTCCCTGCTGTGTGCTTTATAAAATAATTGGAAGATCAATTTGGCATCAATGCATGGTTTTCTGATTTTGAGTGAAGCCATGTTTTGGCTCTCAGCAGATATCATTCAAATATGGTTGTTAACAATTTACAAAAAGTTGCTATCAAATGAAGCAAATGTTTGATTAAATAAAATTATAAGTCAGTAAAATGATGTTGTGTTTATCATTGTAATCCATAAAAAATAACCAAACCTACCTGTTATTTACTTGTGGTGTGAAAATAAAATGAAACAGAAATCAAGAATCAAACGATCAAATCATAAATACTCCCAAGTAACAGAAGACAAACAAAAGTTATGAATGATTGATTCAGAATCCCGAATCTCTGTACACTCAAGCTGATATTAATAAAGTAAAGAATACATGTCCACAAGTGACAAATTATTTCAACTAGGTTGAAATTCGAAAATGTCTTCTTTTTTTAATTTTTTTTTTTTAAGGACTTTGACAGTTTGTGCATTATACACATGTACAAGGATCTTTGATCTAACGTTGAGGAGGAATATTTCTTTAATATCTAAATTGTAAATTAAAATACTAATAATTTAAGTATTTTATTAAAACAACACATTAAAATCATGTGTTTTTGTTCCTATTGTCAAAAAGACAAAAAAGAATATCTTATTATGCTCTTATTCATTATGCTCCAGCCTTTCGGTCAAAGTGTCGTATAGTATTCTAGTTCTTAACAAGATAATGGCCACAGTGCCAATTAAATTTATTGTCTATCTGACAAGAGTGTAGAGAAATTTCGCAGAAAATAATAAACAAGAGAATTCAAACTGAAAAGAACTACAAATAGAGTGAAATAATTACAAGCAGCTATACACCATGACCACAGTAACACTCCAATGAGCAAACAGAAAAAGCAACGAAACAAACGCTAATACAGGAACACAATAAAATGACCCAAATATAATGGATCAAATAAATATGAAAAACACCATATACATTCACAGGAACATTAAAATATATCAACATTGGTTTTATGTGAAAAGGCCTAGGGCCAAACTAATTCTAAAATAAGCATAATACAAGACAATAATAAATAATATTAATGAGACAAAACTTCACAAATATTTAAGTTAAAACAGACAATAAAATACAAATAGTCTTGATGCAATAAAACAAGAAAAAGGATTGATAATTTATGATAAATATACTCTAAATAAAATCATCTTAACCGATAATTATGAAAAAAAAAAAAAAAAAAAAAATACATTCTGCTCCATTTGAAGACATTTGGATTTCAATCAAAAGAGAATGAAAACTGAATTTTCATTTTTGGTTAACAGAGATTCAAAAGTTTCCCAATGAAAACCATAACAAAGACATACAATATTGGATTTGGCATCTTTGTATAATTTGAACTGTCTACCAATACTTTAAAACAGTATGGCAGTGCACTTGGTAAGAAATGACTAGATTGTTCCTAGCTTCAATGTCACCCAAGTAGCCTTATGGCTTCCCTTTGCTGTTGGTTTTGAATGAGACTTGAAGAATACGATTGCCCAATGCAAACCCGTTTAAACTCTGAATGGCAATGAGTGCCTCTTCATACTGTGTCATCGTAACAAATCCAAACCCCTTGCATTTTTGTGTTTGAAAGTCACGAATGACCTTCACATTCTGTACTGCTCCAAATGGCCCAAATAATTGCCACAATGTACTGTCCTCGGTTTCTGGTGCTAAGTTGTACACAAATATACACCAACCTGCCCCACTGAGAGCATTTCCTGCTGCAGCCGTGGAAACTGTAGTGGCAGCCGCTGATGGAATCAGGCTATCTAGAGGAGAGTACCTGGTAATGGACAACAATATATTATTTATTTTTGTTATATAATTTGTTGAATTTGTTATACACAATCTAAAAGACAAAGTCATGTTTACTATACTGGCAATTTGAATTCAAAATCTACATATCAAAAAAGAGGGCCTATATTGCTTACTTGGTTTTTTTTATATTAAAAGTAATGTTCTGAATACAGGTTCAGTGTTTGTTTGTTTTAAAACAAAACAAATAATGATTTAAAATATAACTGGGCCCACTCTACCTGCACCAGTGAGGTTCAAGGCAAGATATATATATATAAACTTGGTTCCCCTTCCCCAAGGAGGTTTCTATCAAAATTTGGTTACAATCCATACAAAACTATGACTAGTAGTGATTTAAAGGAAATGTTGATGGAAGACATACACTGTACATGTGTCATGGCATTATTTCACCTAAAAATTCAGCATATTTACAAAAAATGAAGATTCTTCAGATTTTATCAAAATAATTCCATTCTACTGCCTTATCAAACAGATTGGATGTATCAACATAATGAAACCTACATGCTTCTTAGAAATGTAATGGTATAACTAAAAAAAAACTTTCAATAGGTCAAAAAAATTATGATGTGTAACCTGTTACTATGACTGAAAACTACTGATTGCTTATGTTAAGTTGGTAGGATTCTACAAAGTTCAGTTTTGATAACCAAATGTTAGATAAATACCTAATTCTGCTGGCTGGGTGGTGGATTGGTCCTAAAACTGGTAGTCTCCGTGTCTGGGGTAGATATGGTGCCAGGGTAATGGGAGCTAGTGCAGCTGTTTTGTTTGAACTTGGAGAGTTGGCAAATTTAACTGTGATAGGCTCTGCTGCTCCATCAGGAATTGACCCATTGAGTTTCTGTATTGCTCTTTCTGCCTCTATTCGCTGATCAAACCTAATGAACCCTACCCCTTTGGAAAGACCTGCTCAAAAAAGAAAGGAATTTGTTCAGGTTATCTGCCTTAACGGTTATAAAAAATCATTTGAATAATGAAAAAGGTCTGTATCATCGAAAACAGATTTCATTTTTGATAATGATGCAGGAAATAAGATTGATCAAACCTAATGACCGACCAATTATCAAAATATATAAGATATCTAGATACTATAGATAGAAAATCATTGATTTGTTATTCTAATTTGTAACATATATATATATAAAATTTGTGTACAGCAAGTAATGAAAACCCTACAACAGCCATCAAACACTGTGCAAATTTTCAAACAGAAGCAGGTTCTGAATCACAATTTGCTGTCTAGAATGGTGTACATACATTCCAGGATGACCAGCACTAGTTAAATAATGCCTTGACCAATACAAAATATTCCATCATACCTTTATTTTTCCAAACCATAGTTATATAAAATAATGTTTTACAGTTAACATTTATATATTTCCTGAATAAACTTTCACTGAAAAACCAAAAAATGTCAAATCCCCACACTCAGCTTCCTAAACAATTTGTAAGCGATATCTTTACCAAAAGTGGTTGAAATGTATGTTCATGTCCTTAACAGCATGTAGTTGATTTTGTTCTATACTTATAATATGCAAATAATTAAGATAAAAAATATTTTGTCATAAAAAAATGTAGTCATACATGAACTGGAAAACACTGTAAAATGCATAAATTGCTCTTCCTGTTTGAAAGCAAGGCATGCATCAATGAATGCATTGTTCTTATGTAAGCTTAGAAAATAAACGAGAATTGTTATCATGGTAGAGAATTAGAAATGAAGCAAAGTATAAATGCCAAGGTTAATATAATTAAACAAAGATTGAAAAACTCTACAAATTAAACTGAAAAATACAAAATCAGCCCTGCATAGGAAATTTTTGAACTTGCTATATGGACATGCAAACGAACAACACTTTTGTATCATTGTATATGATCTAACCTGTGTTGTTATCATACAGGATTCTAGAGGTTATGATCCTTCCACACTGTGAAAAGAACAACTCCAAATCCTGTTGAGTCATAGACTTGGGTAACCCACATATATACAAGTTTGCGCCCTTTATGCTTTCACTACTTGGCCGTGCCAGAGACACCTACATAAAAACACATGTAGAGTTTGAGGTTAGTGATGGTGACTAACAGTTTGATTGCTTCATTACATTAAGATATTCATATCTAATTCCCTCACTAAAACATCACCCTTCAGACCTACTACTTTATGAGCACTAGTAAGTTCTTAATACCTGTATTTTGGTCATAAAGAATTCTTGAAGTTATGATTTGTCCACAGTCAGAAAATAGTTTCTCCAAGTCCAACTGAGTCAATGACTTTGGCAAACCACTTATGTACAAGTTAGCCCCTTTAATACTTTCACTGCTGGGCCGAGCTAATGAAACCTGAAATTAATAAATAAATTTGAAATAGAAATAAATTAACAAAACAAAAAGAAGGAAAAACACAAATCAAATAAAGTCAAAACAAAAGATCAAAATGTCTGGTCATTTGTTGTACAACCCTTCAATGTTCTTGCTAACAGTGAAGTTGTGTAACATTTGTTCAGGAAACTGGATGGAAGTGAAATAATAATAATGAAAAAAAAAAAAAAAAAAAAAAACCAGGGATGGATGACTTTAAGGTTGATGTTCCAGGAGCACTGCTTGCACTATAGCACAAAAATGGAGTGAGAGTCAAACAAAAAAAAACTAAAAGCCAAGGGAAGGTTACATAGATTCTCTTTGTGGGAACTACGGTTTTTCCAATACATAATTGTTGGACCAAGTTGAAAATGCATCTGCAATATGACCAGAGGTATTCAAAACATTGTCATTCCTCCCATCTCATACAAAGTTTTTCACTTCTTTTACATCTGGAATTGTTGTCTTACAAAGCAGTGAAGATGTACATCAACTTCACAGCTTCAGGGAAAAATAGGTTAGTTCTGACTACAAATATCTATATGATTATCACGCGACATTCCAATTATTCCATTTATTCAAAATATGCCCGTTTGAAACTGGAGTGAGTAAAGATTTTAGTTTGTATAGCAGTGTTGCCAAACACTATTCTACACACACCATACCTAGCAGTATTACAGGACTCCAGCTATTCACAAAACAATTATTCAAATTACTTGATTATTTTGCATAGCATTCTGCGGTTCTGATTTTTTCCGTCTTTATCTATGTATTTCAACTCCGTGTATTTGATCAATTTTTACCTAACATCCAGTTATTTGAATAAACTAGAATTATGTCAGTATGACATTAAAAGCCCCTGCAACAGCAAAATCTAATTACTTCATTTTAAAAGTGCTGAAATTGGACACTGCATCTTTGAAGTGTACTTGTATGCCGGACAAGTTACTAAACAAATTTTCTGCAAATATTTTCACAATATCTTGCAATTTTCAAGGATTTTGCTGTAGTTACCATATAAACCTATATACGGTATACAACATGTGGACAAAAACTGAAATCAGACGATGACCAGGATTCTGTAAAACAATGACTAATTATGTCGCCATATACTTTCAGTGAAATACAAGTTTATACACATTTTATAGCTGGTGAGGAAACAGCATGAAGGTGACAGATAGACTGAGTATTTCATATGATATCTTATCTATTTCTTAGACAATCTATCCTACAGATCCACTGTTACTGACAAAACCCATGTGTTGAATACTCCACATGGGGCCCCACTAAAGCATGTGCCTCATTTTCATAAATTTTACTGCAAATCTACTGTGAGCCACCTAAACTAGGTCATCATCTGAAGCCACATATCGACCACTGCAAAAATATCCAATAATGATTATGATAGTATGAACATATTGGTGCCATGGTTATCTTTTATCTATCTTGCGAACTATCCATAGCCGAAGTCAGTTGATGCACACCTTATACCGGAGATGGGTCAAACACGCACCTATTTTACTAGAACTGTCCCCAGAGTGGCAGACTAATGCCCCATGCTCAGGCTAATTAGGCCTTTCAATTAATAATAACTCCATTAGGGGGACTTGCAGAACCTTAAAAGTTTTAATACACAACTCCTCTTTATGTCACAGTTCTGTGTACCACATTTTATCAAAATCTGTTAAGTAGTTAAGGAGAGAAGTTCTCCAGACAAAATCGTGTCTACAGACAGATAAAGACTCCAGTACAATGGCAACCCCCTTTAGCTTTGTTGCAGGGAGTATATCACCCGAGTTCGGAGACAGAATTAAACAGAAATATAAACACTATGATATTGGCCCATGATCAGGCCCTTGAAGTCAGTTAAAGATTTGCATCAGCAGGTTTAGATTATTTTATCAGTATCATTATTGTCTAAAACATTTAATTAAGGCATTAACATTTTCAAATATGTTTATTTGTTAGTGTAATGTACCTTTGGTTCACGATTGGTTGGGAGAAACCACGTACAACAAATGCCACTTATGGTTATGATCGCCCAATGATCCTTGTTGACTACACCAGTGTGTATAAATAAAGTGATATGGAGGCAAATGTGCGAACCCTGTGTGCAATGACTAGCCCCAAGTTTTGTATTTAACATGGATGCAAAAAACACTTGCTACTCTATTTCAATGCAGTTAAACCTACGGAAGTGTATTAGGCTCACGTACGACAATATTTTTCAGGATAACGAAAATGTTTTATTGGCGGCCGCCACTTAATTTATCTGGCGGCTGCCACTTAATTTATCTGCGGCTGCCAGATAAGTATATGCCAGAAATTTAAGTGGCGGCCGCCATATAATTATTTGGCAGCCGCCATATATTATCTGGCGGCCACCAGATAAATTAAGTGGCGGCCGCCAGATAATTATCTGGCGGCCGCCAAATAAAACATTTTCGCTATCCTAAAAAATATTTTCTTACGCGAGCCTAATACGCTTCCGTATAAACCTTTATGAAATATTATCAAGCTTATTCACTGCATCGATCAACAATCCCGGAAAAATTCTCAAAACACATTTAGGCCCAGAGAACAATGTCACATGGCTTCATCATCGCCACCATTTTCAAATTCCTACAGGTGTCGACAAAACAATGCATATCTGAAGTTTAATCACAATCGTAAGCTCTTTTTCCGGTACAAATGTACATAAATTGTTCATTATTAATTAAGGTTCAAAATTGATATGTAAATATTTGCTGACACAATTGTTTTTATATATATTTATTGCATTAGGTGCTGATTATCTGTATATATAAACAAAAACTTCTCATTGGAACATTTTTTGCTACTTATCAACAGGATTCAAAACTATTTAAATACAATGAAAATTATTACTTGTTGTTCGTTTATAGCATTAATCATCTACGTATACATCAAGCGAATGAAACAATGACTATTTGACTATTCACATGTATGTAGGGGTAAAAGAAGATGCAAAATCTCCATATATACCAATACTTCAGTTATTCGCATATTTTCTTCTGGATAACACCTTATGCAAATAAGAAGATTCCTCTGTATTTAAGTAAGATATAATTTCAGTAGAGATCAACTGTGGAATTTCGTAACAAGAGCTGTATGATCTGTTTTAATACTGTAGAAGATAAACAGGACAAATATTTCTCCATATGATTAATCCTCATGTATAGATAGTAGCAAGACCTTGACGAAGTCTCAGTAAGATGTGATTTCAAGAAATTTCCATCAAATTCAGATCTTTTTTCCCACTTCAAACATTCTAAAACCAATTAATATTTTCTTCAATTATTCACATAATAATAATAATAAAAAAAACCCAACCCAAAAACGTCAAAGTTTTTGGCCCCAAAATAACACAACAGGGTAAAGTATTTCAGGGGTGTGTTCTCCATTTGCCCACTTTTTAGAGAACAAAGAAAAGTGTTGGTATAGGAGAACAATGGAAAACCAATTATAGTCAGTTTCATAATAATTTTTACCTATGCTTACCTGTATTCTTTTACCTGAGCTACCTATAGTTTGTCAAAAGTGGGGAAATAGAGAGATATCAATATATACAGTACAGTATATTTAATGCATTTTGACAGAAAATTTTGCATCATATTTTATATTACATCTTTGTAAATTTCAACATTGAGATAAGAATAAAGAACAAAATTGCATCCAAGTTTTAGGGGAAGTGTCATAAGAAGAGCAAATTGTTTTTAGCAACTGTTTCAATTTCAAGAATTAGTTAAAATCATGAAAACTTTTACATCTGTCGTTATTATGTGAACCCAATCAAGACAATAATGCTTGTAATGTTGGCATGTGTACTTATGTAGCTATATAGAGAATATATCACAAGAAACTGTTCAATTCTATAGGATGATACATGTAATTGTAACAGTACACATGTAAATATGCATGTATCTAATTAATTATGTCATATACAACTGTATTCCATAGATACATTGTATATGAAACTTTACTGATGTCCCGACATTCTAATTCTACAGTAACAAGAAAGTCAAACATACATGTACTGTATATATTTGTATGTTAGACATTGAGAAAATCCAGCTATTTTTCATCTAGGATGATATTTTGGCAATGTTTTGGAAACATCCAGATGGTCGCTAAAATATCCTCCATGAAATAATTACTGAGTTTGCGATATTGATAAATTCAATATACTTTTTATTCAGAATGCAATATTTGAATTAATTGAGATATCTTTTGATTACAGTAACCTGCAAAACTTAGTAAATTTGCATAATTTGCATATTTTCTTCTGGATAACACCTTATGCAAATAAGAAGGATTCCCTGTATTTAAAGTAAGATATAATTTCAGTAGAGTCAACTGTGGAATTTTCGTAACAAGACTGTAGGAATCGTTTAATACTGTAGAAGATAAACCAGACAAATATTACTCCATATATTAATCCTACAGGTATAGATAGTACAAGACCTACCTTGACGATTGTCTCAGAGTAAGATGTGAATTTCATGAAATTTCCCATCAAAATTCCAATCTGTTTGTCCCACTTCAACACATTCTAACATCAAAACAATTAATATTTTCTTTCAATTATCCACATAATAATAATAATAAAAAAAAACCCAACCCCAAATAACGTCAAAGTTTTTTGGACCCAAAATAACCTATACAGGGTAAAGTATTTTATTCAATGTAATTCTAGGTGACCAAGAATTTCTGTTCAAACCAAAATATGATTTACTTGTCCAAAAGTGGGCTATGGTTGAACTACATCAGAAAAAGCAACAGAAAAGATGGGTTCCAAACATATATAACCATTATTTTGCGTCAGGTACGTTTTTCAGTTTTATTATGGAAACAAAATTTCCAGTTTTGCATTTTCATTCATTAACGTTTTGCATTTAGCCTAAAATACACACTTAAAAGATCAAAATCAATGACTGTTTTGATGATTTAATTCAAGTTAATTTACTTAAGGTTATATCAGAAGTCCAAAATTGCCTAGCAAGTGCAGAAAATTGTGAAAGGAAAAGGAAAACACGTTCATCGATGTCAAATTTTTCACAATTATATAAAGAAACATTGCATTAAAATAAAAGTAATATAGAAATAAATTTAAATTAATAATAATATGATACATAATATCAAAGTTGTTTTTACAATCAATAATTTAGATCATACCTGGGGTAATTCCTAGATGTATCATTCAAGGACTAGTGTGTATCCTGAATAGGCATTTTCAGATTTAATGTATGGGCAAGATAGTAGCTGGAACGTCAACCCAAGGTGATTAATCTAACCAACAGCTGGCTGCCATATTGGAATTCAGTTTGATTTGGACTGCCACACTTTGGTATTCCCCTAATTAGTTTCATCTTTAGTAATGGTAATTCTAGATGAATATCCTACAAGAACCATTTCAAAAGATTCTTTATAATTAGTGTTTTTGTATAGTCCATTTTATTAGAGCCAAATTGAGCAGCGTGAGGTAAGGGCTTTAGTTTTCATATTTGTGAATTTGTCTGGCTCTGCATGTGACCATACCACTAGACTTATTTAGCTCACTGCTATTACTGGTGTTATCTAAAATGTCAATGTTAAACAGGTTATCATTTATCGGGAAAAACCTGTTCCACTAAGTTTTACCGGCTTTCAATGAATTTTATAGTAGCCTTTCTAGGGTTTATGGTATATTATGTTAATAATCTAGAACTGATCACTGGAGGTAAATCCAGTCTCACAGTCGTATGACACCACTGTTTTTCCAGTCAGTCAATTTCTGAGGTCGGTTTATGCCCTATAGGACATCCGATAACATGTCCAAACCTAATAGTTTTTAAACAGATATGCTTGTTGGTGAATGCTCCTTCCTTCTTTCCTTTGGTTAATTTACAGGCTTTATGGTCAACATAGGTGTCTAATTACATTCTTCCTGCATTGAGAGGGGGAGAATACAATCTATCCACTATGTTGGGGTGGATTAAGTAAGGGACTTCTGTGAGGGATTGGTTCATAACGCATTTCAGTTTAGCTATCTGATCTCCTGTAGTACTTTTTTATGGTGTTCTATTTCATTTGTTACTTTATTGGTATGGTCTGTCATTAAATCTGTTTTTCACCATTCAAATTTGTTGACTCTTTTTTTGGGTTTTTCTATATGGTATATCTTCGCGGTTTTGTTTGTTTCATGCCCTTTTTCTTCTTCTTACAGTTTAAGTTTGATTCTTGAGTTGTCTGCCTAAGAATCTAATGAAGTGGTCTGGTATATGCGTCGTTAGCCCTTGTATGTTGTTTCCAATGATCAGGCATAATTCTTGATAATACATACTGTATGATTAAAAACTCATCAAAGTATATGCAGTATGGTTTTTGGATTCCATCAATTCCTCCAAGGGAGATAGAAATAAAACACAGAGCAACTCTTATACTAATGTAAATATATATATTACAGGGATTAATGACCCCTCCAACCCCCTATCACTACCATCACTATTCAAGACATTTCGTTCTTCTAAAAGCCATGTAATTGTATCTGCTTTGCCATTTATTTTTGTGTTCTTAGGCATTTTTTTTTAATTTATAAGAAAAAATAAACAAAATCTGAAAATGAAATTGGTAAATGAAAGCAATATTATAACAATCCCAATTTATTATGAAAAAAAAAAAAAAAAAAAAGTTTATGCCATGATGCACACCCTTTAACCATTCATTACATGGAGACATTTGTCAAGTCTAAATCTGCCTCGTTAGTTGGTACAACAGCCTCATAACCAAGCCTTGGATACAAAAAGCCCAGTAACCTCATCAAGATGCATTTAACTCAACATGCCAATCATTAAATTGTTATTTCAATAGGCTAAATGACAAATTCCTTGCAATCAATCAAGAATTTATCCAGTAACATCTCCCTTGACAAACTTTAGTCATCTCATCCCTTTCATTTGTTCACATGCATCATCCAATTTGTTAGATTGTTCAAACATGAACAGTTGTTGCAGCATAGACATGGTTAAACAAATAGGGAGTTAATCTATACAAACAAAATATTAGGTGCGTAGGGGTCATGTGAAGCAAACGTTTTGGAAGGGAGAAAAAGCACAAGTACAAGTGAACATTCAGATCTACTATTTGTAGTGAATTGGACTTGTATTCCACAGAACAAAGTCTGCAGGGCATTGTAATAACAATCATCAAAGGGAAAATTAGATGCAGGGGGCTGAGTAAACAAAACTATAATGCACCGTTTCTTGTACATATGAAAATCAGTATATCTACATACTTAGAAGATGGTTACAAGTCAATAAGAGTATTGAGTACCGAAAGCAAATTGTTATTTCCTGTATACATGATATATAATTATGCTTTATACATAATTACCAATTCATACAAAGAAGAACAAAGAAATCTGTAACAATGGATACCTGGTATCACTTATTTTTTTTTTTTTTTTTTTTTTTTTTTTGCAAATGCATGTCCTCTTATTGACTGTATCAAGAGTTAAAACATATTAAAGAAGTTGTGGTATTGTTAAATAAATCAGGTTATAACACAAAAATCCAACATATTTTTTAAAGGATTGCTCAATACCAACACCGGCTTATTACAAAGTAACTATACAAACAGAATATTTTTTTTTACAGTAGCTCCTCTTTCTCTTAAGCCAAAATGAGTAACAGATTGTTGATTATGCCAAAAAGAGGATCCCTGTATACAGTACTGACTTGCATTCCAAAGGTTAGCATGTCAGAAATTAAACAAAGATGTGTAAAAAATGAAAAGAACCATTACCCAAAGGCTAAGCTAGTAGGCCACTAAACTTACCTTAATAGTCTTGTTCTGCAGCCTCAAGCCATTGAGCGTGTTAATAGCTTTATCAGCATCTTGGATATTCTTGTAGTTTACAAAGCCATATCCTAAACTTTGCCCTGTGGAAAAGATAATATAATGTTTTTATAAACGAGTGCAGTGTAATTTAGAGGAAAAGACACTGTAATTAGGAATTATTGTAAAATTTAAAAAAAGACTGGTTTAAGTGGTTAAAAATTAGTTGACCTTGATTTCATCTAGTCCTGATTTCTTTCTCTTTTCCTGTCTGTTCAACATAATTTCTAATTTGTAATAATTCTAATTGGTGCAGCAAACGCTTTGTTATATAATTGGTGAAAGCCAATATCTTCTCGGGTTCATTGTGGTCCCAACATTCACCTCTAGATCTGTCAACAGCTCACGGACTGGCCATCTGTTGACCCCATGCACAGAATATTATGTCAGCATGATTGTTTGATACCTCGAGCCTCTTTTATATGACATTACAGTTATTGTTTTTAAATAGCAGACAACATAAGCAACTTGTAACTATTTGCTAACAAGTAAATCTATAGCTAGTATATCTGCAGAATAATCTGTAATTGTGCTGTCGATAAAAGTTTTTTTAGAGTACTGATTCAGCACAGTACTTGTAATCTGTAAGACACCACTATATTCAGTGTTTTCCTGCCTATACAGTAATACACTAGAGTCCAATATGCTCCCAATCAGTTTTATTATTACTGCATAAAATTAAAAATTTCCAATTGAAAACTGATTAATTCTTCTGAGGCATGATCACGTTTTTAAGTTCCCTTATAAAATGTTTAATATTATGTTTTTAATACTTGTATTCTAGACGACCATTAAGCAGGGGGTAAAGATGTCACATTAGCAAAGTTGTAATTGCATTAAAACTTTCCAAAAATCTAATTTTGAAACAGTTCCAAAACATTTTTAAGAAAAAACACTGTGCATTTTGATTTTGTTAAAATATATACCACAACCACATAGCCCAAAACAGTGTAACACTAGAATCGGGCCAGACATAACTCGACTGTGTACTCTAATCATCAATATTCTGGTATGAATGTTTCCCAATAATAGATTCGAGGTGGTGTTTACAGTCACCGTAGCAACTCTTGTTTAGAAGTTAACGTATCAATGCTCTGTAAAGCATAGAGCCATTTTGTGATCCAATACTCATTATTTAGTCTGTACATTACATCTGGACTCCGAAAACGGCAAAGAACCTAACAGCATGGTCCGCAATCTAGGTATTTAAAAAACAGTCCAGTATTAACAAAGGACTTTATAGGTCCACATTATATTATATGCTTATTGCTTATCCTCGGTGCAAGTACAATGAATATTTACATTTAATGCCTGACTTGTATATATCTTATCAACCTTTCACAGAAATTTTCAGATTCGGATCAGCCTATCTAGAGGTGTCAATACTCAAATGCCCATGGTAATTCTTTGCAAACACTCAGTTCACTAGAAGCTCAGCACAGCATGTAAAGTAGCATTGTAACTTTCCGCAGACCAAATCATGATATGATTGGTACACTAGAATTTCCGCATGTATCAAGAGTTAAAACATATTAAAGAAGTTGTGGTATTGATAAATAAATCAGGTTATTTTAACATATAGGACAAAAGAAAAAGATGATTTCTACAACACAAAAATCCAACATATTTTTAAAGGATTGCTCAATACCAACACCGGCTTATTACAAAGTAACTATACAAACAGAATATTTTTTTTACAGTAGCTCCTTTCTCTTAAGCCAAAATGAGTAACAGATGTTGATTATGCCAAAAAGAGGATCCCTGTATACAGTACTGACTTGCATTCCAAAGGTTAGCATGTCAGAAATTAAACAAAGATGTGTAAAAAATGAAAAGAACCATTACCCAAAGGCTAAGCTAGTAGGCCACTAAACTTACCTTAATAGTCTTGTTCTGCAGCCTCAAGCCATTGAGCGTGTTAATAGCTTTATCAGCATCTTGGATATTCTTGTAGTTTACAAAGCCATATCCTAAACTTTGCCCTGTGGAAAAGATAATATAATGTTTTATAACGAGTGCAGTGTAATTTAGAGGAAAGACACTGTAATTAGGAATTATTGTAAAATTTAAAAAAAGACTGGTTTAAGTGGTTAAAAATTAGTTGACCTTGATTTCATCTAGTCCTGATTTCTTTCTTTTCCTGTCTGTTCAACATAATTTCTAATTTGTAATAATTCTAATTGGTGCAGCAAACGCTTTGTTATATAATTGGTGAAAGCCAATATCTTCTCGGGTTCATTGTGGTCCCAACATTCACCTCTAGATCTGTCAACAGCTCACGGACTGGCCATCTGTTGACCCCATGCACAGAATATTATGTCAGCATGATTGTTTGATACCTCGAGCCTCTTTTATATGACATTACAGTTATTGTTTTTAAATAGCAGGCAACATAAGCAACTTGTAACTATTTGCTAACAAGTAAATCTATAGCTAGTATATCTGCAGAATAATCTGTAATTGTGCTGTCGATAAAAGTTTTTTTAGAGTACTGATTCAGCACAGTACTTGTAATCTGTAAGACACCACTATATTCAGTGTTTTCCTGCCTATACAGTATACACTAGGGTCCAATATGCTCCCAATCAGTTTTATTATTACTGCATAAAATTAAAATTTCCAATTGAAAACTGATTAATTCTTCTGAGGCATGATCACTTTTAAGTTCCCTTATAAAATGTTAATATTATGTTTTTAATACTTGTATTCTAGACGACCATTAAGCAGGGGGTAAAGATGTCACATTAGCAAAGTTGTAATTGCATTAAAACTTTCCAAAAATCTAATTTTGAAACAGTTCCAAAACATTTAAGAAAAAACACTGGCATTTTGATTTTGTTAAAAATATACAACAACCACATAGCCCAAAACAGTGTAACACTAGAATCGGGCCAGACATAACTCGACTGTGTACTCTAATCATCAATATTAAATATTCTGGTATGAATGTTTCCCAATAATAGATTCGAGGTGGTGTTTACAGTCACCGTAGCAACTCTTGTTTAGAAGTTAACGTATCAATGCTCTGTAAAGCATAGAGCCATTTTGTGATCAATACTCATTATTGTCTGTACATCACACGGCAAACCTACAGCATGGTCAATCAGTATTTTAACAGTCAGTATTAACAAAGCTTTATAGTCGACATTATATATGCTTATTGCTTATGGTGCAAGTACAATGAATATTTATTTATGCCTAGCTTGTATATATCTTATCAACTTTCAAAATTTTCAGATTCGATCAGCCTATCTAGAGGTTCAATATCAAATGTCCATGGTAATTCTTTGCAAACAGTCAGTTCACTAGAAACTGCACAGCATGTATGTACATTGTAAATTTCCCAGACCAATCATGATATATTGGTACATAGAATTTCCGCTCGTTAAGAGAGGGTTCCATTTTGAGAAATGATCTCAATATTGATCATCACTTGTGGTGTACCCTTAATTGGATATATCAATTAGATCTCCTCTGACCCGAAAACAATTTGATTATCAATTTTACATATAGGAAAAAGATGATTTCTAAAATTTCTATTAAAATAGATTCTTAATATGTTATTGTAAATTTGTTGCACATATTCAGATAAATACATTTGTTTTCAATGTATTTTTTCCTTGAACAAACCCAAATAAAACTCATATAATTCATCTTTTCAATTTCTTTTATATAGCTTTGTTTCAAATCAACATTCAAGCATGTTATAGTTCTTCAGTAAATGAAAATACAACATATACCAGTAGTTGTTCCAATAAACATCCAGAAGTATAACTTTACTGAACTGGCAAGTAAAACTTAGGATTTTCACATGTCACTATTGTGTATCATGACTTAATAATGCAACATTGTCTGATTATGGTTTTCTTCGACGTATAGTCGCACTTCTGATTTTGAGGAGAAGAATTTGTGACTTATAATCCGGAAATACGGTAAATGAAATTCTACCAGAAAATGTACATGTGTTTCTGACAAATGTTACGATTAATTTGGTGATTCTTTTTAACCCCCCTTTTTTGTGTCTTTTTTTGTAAAGTGTTTGAAGTGACCATATCAAGGCAAATTTTTATATCATATTCAAAAAAATTGCTTATTCAATCGGAAAAAAAACGACCAAATCATATGGAATTGTGTCACACATGACTGCACTGACCGAAGGAGTAGATTAGTCTGGGTTCATACAGGTGTTGTGTCAAGCCTTTTGGTAATTCAGCAACACTTACCAACATGACCAACAATGGTTCATAATTTTATTGGTATACCATTATTTTAGAAAATCCATTTAAATAACATTCTATCGATTGGATGCAGAAGTTGTATACTTGTAAGGCTCCGTATTTCATTACGACACTTTTAAACTTAATGGCATGACAATTTGGTGACAGAAATATATACCAAAGTCCATACAATGTGGGTTTAAACTTTTTTTTTTTGGCATATTTTGCTAAAATTTACAAACAACTTCAAATCCACATGATTCTTTGAACAAGAAAATTGTTTGTGACAGAAATCGGCTATAAGACAGCGATACATTTTACCAGCGACATGTTTTATCTAAGTCATGCCTTTTAGGATCGGCATATTCACGAACTGGTAGGGTGAGAAATCTGTAGATCTATAAAAGATATTTTGAAAATTGCTTTTCAAAATGAATTTATAAATTAATTGCAATGTAAGATGGACTTTATGCATATTGAGAACATGATTTTCAAATGAAAAAAATTGACATACCATGTACCGTCGTCTGTTCATATTTACTTGCAGACAAATTTAAGAAGCAGCAATATTGTTAAAAATAAATCAAACAAAGATATATATATATCTAACGCTGTTTTTAATTGTTTGTTTTTCTTTGGCGAAATCTATGTTACTTTTCTATCAAAGAATACACATGGAGAAAATATGCAAATATAGTGTACCCCTTAAATATGGCACTGTTGCTAAAATTTACAAACAACACAACCTATGACTCAAGAGTAATATCTAAGATTAGGCTAATACACATTTTTTATCTTCCTTAGTTAAGTTTAAGTATACCTTAGAAGTGATACAAAGGCATACAAAATATCACCAGTTTAAACAGTGTCTTAAACTATTTATGAGCAGTGAATTGGGAAATTTCTCTGTTATATCCTGCACTGTACCTCTTGACCTACAAGTAGATCGCTAACTAGATATTTGCTAGTAGGCCTAATTTCAACTTCAAAATCCCCTTAACAGCATATACAATTATTACATATATATTATTATAGGTTTTAAAGGTAGGTTTCGCCCAACCAAATAAATATTTTTTTGTGAAACGCGATAAGCGGAAGAAAAGATGAAAAAACATATCAAAATATCTCAATTTAATTTCTTTATGTGTTTGAGATTGAACAAATGTGTCTTGAATACAAAATTGAAGGAAATCCTTGATTTATTACGGTGTCCGTCAGACATAATAATATGCAAATGAAGCTGCGATGGATTGTGTTGTCGAAGTTTGGCGCATGCGCATTGTCACGCACTAAAAGTAAACAAAATGGCTGAACGAAAGTGTGTGCGATGAAAAAAATATATCTGAATCGGCAACAAAGTGGAGGAAATTATAATGGATTCGGTAGCACCCTAGGATATCTATAGGGAATTAAATTCAGAGATGGCATGTAGCAATAGAAGAAACAGAAGCCACATCTCAAGCGGAACTTGCCGGGATCTGTTGGGACTCGTGTAACGGCATTGCACGTGGTGAGTTAAATTTCAACACATATGCCAGCGCACAAACAGCCGCAGACTAACTACATGTATATTTGGTGTACAAAGTTAGCGAGCGTATGTAAGTAACATGGAGTGTTTTAGATTATATGATATGTATAAACAGTCCCTCGATTTGTTGTTGTTGTTTTTTAACTAAACATGCCGTGGCAAGACTGTCACTTCTATCTGACATTTTGTTGCACGCTTCCGTATGTTGCTACGGCCTCGTTTTGGAAAAAATACGTCATGTTCTATGTAAAGCTTGACTTCGCTCTATTTTTAGAGGAGTATTTTCCTGGTCAAGCTAGGCAACTGACCACCCATATTGTTCGCTGTATGCATTGAAAATGATCTGAAGATTATATCTATGTATAGGATAAATTTCAATTTCGTAGTCTTTATATTTCATTGGGCGAAACCTACCTTTAATATTCAAATTTTCTGTGAAAACAAACGTATCGGAATATCTCTGATTGAATTACACAGCAGGGGAAGTCACTCTAATCGCTCTCCACCAGGACGTTGCTTTCCATGTCACAAGTCAGAAAGCGCCGGTAATTTTGAATTAAAATATTGCATTCAACTTTATAGACATCGTTTATATGCTTTTGCATGGTATGTGTGTGATTATGGATTATCGGAGGACTGATGTGTGACTATGACTCTAAGAAAAAAGGTAAACTATTGCGTAAAAATTAACTTTATTCGAGGTGGGGGTAAAAATTTTAATATGGTGAATGTCGTCCCTTTCTCTGTTCTATAGAAAATATCGCGATTTTTAAAAAATAATTTTCAAATCTCGTATTTTTGGAAAAAATAACAACATGACTGTCATATATACTCATCAGTCTATCCACCAAATACAAAAAAATGTATGACAACATCCATTTTCATTGAGTTGGCCCCCTGTGTAAAATAGGTGCATATTTCACAGTCGATTGATTCCGATCAGATCTCATGCATGGGTAGGGCTGGTTTTGAGTATTGTTTTTTTTTTTTTTTAATATTTTGTTTGACCATTACGATCTCAAAATAGATTTGGTATTTGGAATTGAGAGGGATTGGTAATGGGAAGTTTTAATTACAGTTAATAAATTAAAGAGGAATTCATTCTGTACATCACATCCGCATTAGGTTTCAACAGGTGATCTGGGAAGTTACTCTGTATGATATATAATTATATATAGTGCACATAATCAGTATTGTGATTATGCAGGCATCATCAAAGAAAAATTCTGAAATTATGATTAATACACCTATTAATTTATTTAGATAGTCATCAAGCAGCACTTAGCTCTTTTATTTGCAATTACAGCTGTTTATAATGTAATATCAGGGCATTATGTTCGACGATGTCAATCTATCAGACATTATTTATTTGTTACTGTGGCTTTGCTGTGGGTACACAATTAAAACACATAACAAACTACCAGAGCCACAGTGGCATACAGCAGAAAATGCTGAATGTCAGTGAATGACCCATGTAAGATGTCAACACATCTGTTGCAATTAGTACAGAATTCTTGCCATAACACAACAGCCCCGCATGTGGCCTAGAGGCCTACTACACTTGTGTGCTAATACTACATGAAGCATTACAAACATTCTGGGAGCTTGTCTTCCTCATTTTCTGTCATAAGCTGGTAAACATATAATGGGTGATGGTGTACCAATGACACCGTTGGAACTACTCCAGACGTAAGCTTGTTTTTCTATGGTGCAATGATGCAGACTAGGTAAATTGTGTAACTGTCAATAACTTACTAAATTAACTTTAAATAATAAGAGAGAAAAGAAAACCTATTTGAGTTTGGAACTAATTTATTATTTTCCATAACCTTTCAATTAATGAAGTTTGTCATCAGAGAAAAGAATAAAAGATTTGTGATGACCATCCACAGGGTTAATATGTTATTGAATAACATTTGAATGCAATTCTTGTTTGTAGAAATAAATCAATCAATTATTAAGGTCTTTATGTGTAGCATTATGTAATAAATCTATTTATAGAAACATAAATACCTTGAATCTACATTTCACACAAAATTGGATCATATGGTTGTGAAGTAATTAAGAGTACACTAACCTGTGGGCTTGTCTCGAATCAACTTGCAACTTTCAACTTCTCCAATACTGGAAAATAACGCCCTTATTTCTTCCTGAGTCATTGTCTGAGGCAAATAGTTGACTATAAGGTTTGTCTTGCTAATGTTGTCGTCCATCTGGGACCCTGTGGAAGATGGAGAAATGGTTCCTCCATTTTGATGAATCTGGATGTTAGCTGCATTGTTGTCCATACTCATCTCACAGGCCTGCGTTATCTGTAAAAACACAAGTCACTTTCATTTTCCTCACACAATTTCCATTTTTTTTCCTGTTTTGTTTTCTTCAATATAAGTAATAGCACATGTACCTAGCACAGTAAATTATTTATGAACTAATGAAAGGAATGATGAGTGTTTACTGTTTAAGTATATATATTACATTTTATATCAAAGCCATCATGATCATGATCACACAATTTTTCTATATTTCTGTATTCCCTCCTCTTGAAAAGACAAAAATTCACATCAGGAACTTCTATGATCAAGATTAGAGACTAGTTAAACACAGGCAATTAACTAGTAATCTGGGGCACAGAGATGAAATCCCTTTCCCGACCCAAGTAAATATTGCTAAATCTACTTAGCATATATATTATATAGTCTCTTGGGTCTTTATCGACACATATTACAGTTTTTGGTGAAGCTTTAATAGCATATACAGAAAGACAAAATTTGTAGGCCTGCGCTGAGCAAATACATTTGAGTTTTTGATTCACTCCAATTTCAACATCATCATATGTGTCCAAAAGAATTCCTTCCAAAACATATTAACACAAGGTTCTGGATCTGTAGCACAATTTCCAAATTGCATTTTTAATTAATTGAAAGCCAAAAGCAAAAAACCATTGAAGATATCCAACTTTTTGTGAATGCACTTAGTATAAGCTGCTTTTGAAATCTTCCAAGAATTAGATCCTTGTGTTAAGAACTGAAATCCTGGCAAAATATCCAATACTATGGATCCTCAACAGTCATCATCCTTTACATATTGTGCTTAAATATTATCATAAAACTTCACTGCAACATCCATTAAAATAAAAAAATAATCCTATAAAATGACAAAACTTATGCACAGGGTAGAAACTATATGTTTGTTTTGTATTATTTCACTCTTATAATTATTTCCCCCATAAGTAATAAATTAAATAGTTTGAAAATACATTGATTTACTAACTACTTATATGTAACATTATTGTGTAATTATACAAGATGATTCTGAATTGCTAAGCAAAAAAACAACAATTTATAATCTTTTTTAATTTTTTTCCCCAGAAATCTTTTGATAATTAGCTGGCAAACTGCTCTTTGTTATATGCTATTAACAAAGAATTTACTAAAAAAAAATATAGAAAGAAATACTAACAAGTTTCTGCTGCTGCTGCAGGGCCATCATATTGTTGAAGGATATCATAATGCTTTTTCTTTGTTGGTCGTCAATTTTTGTAGTCTGGTTTATGCCGTATTCAAGAAAATCTATAACAAACAAAAAGAATACAAAGTGAATACTCCTGATACACTACATGTACAATATACATTTGATCATAACTAACTACAAAAAAAATCCTGAAAATAAACAATAAAAAATTGTTAAAACATACCTGCATTTGTGTAAGATCTGCCAAAAAACTGAAAAAAAAAGGAAAACCTAATGAAAAACTAAACAAAAGAATGTGATCTACTACACTGACTGATTCAACAGACTGTCTGCCCCGATCTCAGCAACGCATATGTGACAAGTAGCACATGACCTCGATAAATATTCTGCGGCAGGACACCACCTCCAGATGTTCCTTTCAACCAATCAGCGAGTGCCCTGCTCTAACGGCACGAGCCGGAGACTACCCATAGTCCTACATGAGAACAGAAGCTGTAAATATTTGATTATCTTGGGTCATCTATTCATTGAAATATGTACCATTATCAAAGAAAGCAGCGGCTGTAAGATGGGTTTGTTGTACCAGCCATTAAACCACGAAACCACCCCTTCGGTAAATTTACTACAGTTTGCTGTAGGACCCCAAACGGTACAGGACAATTGCCCATCAGACAAACAAAACATCGTATATAAGGCCCAATTTTCTATTGAAAACGATCGCGACAGATGGCTGGATTCCGAGTTTAAACATAATAGACCAGTTGATGGTCCCCTCGGTAACGCATAGATAATTTGGTTAGCGCGTTCACAGGTAGGCCAACGGGTAGTCTTGTTGAAAATATTTTATTTTTACCAATCAATGACAAACATTTTACAACATACATGTGTGTAACTTGGTTTATATCAAGGACGTATACATAGGCCTATGAGACTTATAAATCCTTGGTTTGTATTAATGACATTTCTAGACTAAGTTCATAATTTAAGCTAGACGATAGATCAAATAAAACTTGTGCAATTTATTGACAGCTAAAAAAAAAGCCCAAACTCCTTCACTCGATATGACTTTTTTTAATTCATCCATTATATTTGCCACGTGCCAGTAGACCGTAGCGCGTGGCCCATGTCGCGATGTGGGATCGAGTGACCAACTGACATTCATTCATAAAACGTCGGCTGCTAGACACGAGAAAATCAGAACGTATAAAATCCCACCAATTTAGTTAGAAACTATGAAATTCACGATTTTTTTCCCCGATGCAAATAGTCCTATTGGGAGTTGGTACAATAAAGCCACACAAAATACATCTTAATAGGCATAGACGCGAAACGATCGAGACTCGTATTTGTTCAGTGCGTTGAGCTACAGGGGAGGGACGGGAAAGATGAGCACTGCCATTTCAATATCTACCATGTTATCGACCGGCTTCTTCAGACAGAGTGGAATAATCGATGTTCATAAGGCAAAATTACTATATATTACTCACCTTTTCAACCCTTTTAAATGGTATGCCCCGACACTACCGTTTTTCCTTGAACATTAAACAAGAACTAAGTTTAAAAATCGGAGTTTCTCAGCTTCTGAATGAAGAGAATCCGATGATGGCGATAATATCCTTTCATAAACTCTCTATCCGCTTCATGAACAAATCCGAGTTAAGATTTCTTAGGGTATTAGCAAATCTATTGTTCCAATTGATTAAAAAATCCACAAGAACCCAATAAAATCATAAACAGAAAATATCCGACGCTACAACACAAACCTAATCCTCAACCATCAGTGGCAGAACGAAAATAAACGCAAGAATATATCAAACTTAATTAAAAACGACGTCATGACCTAATTATCATAAAGACAGAATTAAAGCGCATGCCTCGTCTTACGGATGCGAAAAAAGCATAAGCCTATGCAACTGTGAAGCCTATCAAATCAATGCGCATACTTATTATCTCAAAACATAATGCAAAAGTGGAATTATTTCTTGTCGCGTATGAATAATTTACATAATGTATGGAACATGTGGCGGGAAGGATTGTCAAAAATATTGAACAATTATTATTTCGCTCTGTTTGTGCATTGATAATATGTAACATTGAAGCAATATCTAATTAATTTTAGGTGCTTCCAGATCTCTTTGATTAAACAAAGCAGAAAATACAATAGCTCGATAAATACATTCACTTGGGAGGCTGGCAGGTACTTAGCTCAGCCGTGACGTCACGATTTGTTATTTGAGGAATTGTGGGATATCAAACATGGCCGACAAGAAAGTAGACTCGGGTTTGTTTACAGTTGCTTAGAACCGAAATGTCACGTTATTATCATATGAATATAATGTATTGTTTCTTCTTGCTATCACTTTAAACAGTGTATGATGATTTTAATTATAGGTGTCTTTATAATACAATTACCGATGGCATATTCAAAGCTTTCAAATCTTGGGTAGGCTTACCGAATATTAACGTTATATTAAGACAAAAATTGTTGTGTTGCACATGCACGTTCACATCTCGCTATTGACAAACTTACAGATATACATGTAAACAATGGTCTTTTAGTGTCCTTTTGATATAAAGCAACCGGGACTCAAAAAGTCTGTGTAAGAGTGAAACAAAAAAATCCCCAAACAAACTCGATCTGTACTCGGTAATCACTACTCGCCAAGTCTTGCCATCGCATATGAATCTACGATTACCATGCAAATTTACGTCAACAAACCAATCTTCTGATAGTGAAGGCTATTAAAGAAAAACACTTATGTTGAAAGACTTATTGAATCGGGCCTACTGTAGCAGGATTGGACTGGGTCGATAATCGGTGCCCAGGTAGCTCAGTCGGTGGAGCATTAGGGTCCCGCGTTCGAATCCTGGTCTGACCGCTACTTTTTCTCCTCTGCTGTTACAGAATTGGTGCCCAACTAATAAAAATAAAAATAACCCACGATGGTGGTGTTTGGAAGGGTCCTGTATGTCTTCGAGGGCGAAGACTTCGAGAAAGGAGGGAGGAGCTAGTGTAGCGGGATTGGACTTGGTTGATCATCAATGACCAGGTAGATCAGTCGGTAGAGCACTCGGCTAGTGTTCGGAGGGTCCCAGGTTCGAATCCCAGTCTGTCCGCTACATTTTCTCCTCTCCTGTTAAAATACCAACAATGATATATGAGTGAAATCTTCAGAATTATAAAAAAATGACCAATATGTGACAACAACAATCTAATCAGCTTTAAAACACAATCAAGAATTAGATCGGGTCATTCTATAAAACTCACCAAGGACTACAGTAGGCTAAATATCCGGAAATTTTTATTTCTTAAAGAACAAATGACACTTGGAACAATCTGGCTGAGGATGTGATAGCGTTTAATACAAAGTTCAAATTATGATTCAATAATCTTTGGAATAAGATAAAATAAAGGTAATCTCTGGAAAAAAGAAGAAAAAAATTCTGTGCAAACTACCAACCAGAACCTGAAGAGGAGGGAGGTGTCATCCTTGTATTTCAAAACCATCTTCAGGATAGGTAACGGGTAACAGAAGACCCTACCTTGTCCAAGATTTCCACAAAAAGTTATCTGAAAATTTGTGTGTGATCATAAAAATACACATGCAATGGTGAGAATTGGGTACTTGGTGAGAACTGCATGTTCACCTGCACAATCAGTACAGATGTAACAGGAGACGAGTAAATATAGTGACCAGACCAGTATTCAAACCCGGGACTTCTCAGCACTATAGCCGAATGCTCTATCGACTGATCTATGTACCTGGTCACGGCTACATTCCTCCCTCTTTTCTCCCAAGTCTTTGTTCCATAAAACACAAGTCACAAGTTCATATATCCCTTGCTAAGCATACTCTCAATACTTGAAACTGGTTGGCAAGCTCTCCAGTATTGTAAAAGCAGAGGAGAAAATGTAGTGGACAGACTGGGATTTGAACCTGGGACCTCCGAACACTAGCCAAATGCGCTACCTGGTCAGCGATGATTGACCCAGTCCAATTATGCCACACAGACATACACCACCACTACCAAGATGCCTCCCAATAATTTTCAATGAGGCCCCACACCAGAGAAGTTGCATGATTATGTTATAGTAGTATAGGTAGTTAGTAGCAGTGTGCAAAAGTATCTTGAAGGCTCTTAGATTGTGGATCTATAACTATAGAATTTTCTGATAGCATAGAACAGTGGGGTATGAATTCAGTGATAAATTAATTCGTTATGAACTATATTTTAACAATCATTTAATCCATTATCATTGTGCTGTGTATGATATCATTAAGAATAAATAACTTTTTCTACATAATTACAAATTGTAATCAATTGAATGAAATATATAATATATTATATATATCTAACAACTGACACAACTTACATGCATAGATTGTTTTATAAGATTTGCTTTTGATATGGACAAATATTTTAATGAAAAATAATAATTTTGAGAATTTCAAGATGCCAAAGTACTTTGTTGCACTTTACTTAATAATTGACATTTGTTTCTGCCTTGTAATAGGAGCTTAGGATTATATATGTTGTAATGGACATGGGCAATGAATTTTTTCGGGGGTAAAAAACATAACAAAAATATGTACGTAATCATCGTAATGTAAATAAAACTTGACACATTTTTGTAATATTTTGAGCATGTCTAGAGGAGCCATCTTGAGACTGCGAAAACATTAAAACGTTAAAAGAATATGTTGAGTTTTATATAATTATATGCAGTGATATGGGGTAAATAAACTTGCCCTGATGTAAATTATTGATAAAATGTTTTAAGTCTTTGATCTATCATACACAATACACTTTTTTTCCCTTACAGGGAGCGAGTCGGACAGCACAGAAGAACCAGTCGTTGGAAATGTCAACAAATTTGCAGTTGTACCGCCTGGTTACAGTGGTCGACCAAAGAAGGGACACCTGATATTTGACGCATGCTTTGAGTGTGGTAAAGTCATATAGTACCATGCATTCTTTATAAGCCTTTAATCATATCTCGGGTAATTACTATCCAAATCATTTACGTGCCTGAGGCCTGGGTTTTATTTAACAATTAGACTTACATGTTATGGGAGTAACTGAAGTTTGAAAGTGTTGTTTCCCATAAATCTTGATATTATCATATTTTTTCATTCTTAATAATTTTTTTCAGGTAACCTTGGAAGAGTTGACTACATCACAGAATATGAATATGATTTATTCATTCGACCAGATACTTGTAATCCAAGATTCAGAGTGTGGTTCAATTTTACTGTAGAAAATGTCAAGTCAGATCAGGTAAGTATTTTTTTATAGAAAAAACAACATTTTGATCCCCTGGCATGTAACATCAAAAAGCTACCAAGGTTAGATGTGCCTTAAGGTCAGCCCATAAAATGTGGAACAAACAAAGTTCCCACACAGGGGCCCGTCTCTCGCCTATATATACACACTCACATATCAGACATTCCAAACACCATACATATATAGGATCTTAAATGAGTGTTCATTTCATGAGATTTTATGAAAAAATCTTCAAACTTTTTGTGAAGTTATACATAACCTCAAATGAAATGTACACACAAAAGAATACATTGTTCAGATTAAAGTCTTCTTTTTGAAAATCTTTTCAAGTTCTGCCTGTGTGATTTAGCTAAAACTTGCCTAAAATGATTGTGAAATGATCTGACCAAGTCTTATTATAATCCAAAATGCAAGATGCCTGCCATTGTTGTCTTGAAAACACATTTTGAACTTTTTAAAGTTTTATTAATGCAATTTAACTGACACATGCCTGAAATGATATTGATATGATTCCGACCAAGTGTTGTTATATTTTGGGTCATTCCAAAATCTAAGATGGCTACCAAAGCCCAAATGTTGAAAACACATTTTGAACTTCTTCTCAAGTTCTATAAATGCAATTTAGCTGAAACCTGCCTGAAATTATCCTGATATGGTCCCGTCCAAGTGCTGCTATTTTTTGGGTCGATACAATATCCAAGATGGCCACCATGACACTATATGTAATGTATTTCCTATTCATTAGCTGCCAAGGTTGTTAAATGACCGTTTAGACTCTTGGGCCTCTTGTTTGGAAAATTTCATCATCCAAATATGCTGCAAATAACCAGCAGAGGCAGTCATTTTGGATTTTCTGTTCAGCACAGCCAATGAAAATTGCTCCACTATTACACTAACAACACATGTAAAAATATCTACATGGATAAACTTACTGGATATCAGGTGGATTATGTGATAAGTGTAAACAATGTTTACCCATTCGCTATAGTGGTCACTAGTTGTTTATTAGCAAGTCATAATGTTTTACATGGAATATCAACTTTGGTCAGAAGCATTCTTTGGAGAAGTCAAGTTTGTATAAATCTTGGCTATGACCCCCTGTACATGTCATGAAGTGTGGGGCCCAGCAGGGAAAATAACAAATTTTTAAAATTCTTGAGTAAAAAGACAATGAACCTGTATTCAGAACATTATACTTGGCATAGCAAAGTAGGTGAGTGATACAAGCACCCTGGGCCTCTTATTTCCAGCGATGATATACACAAAATCTAATTCACATCACTAAAATTTTCAAATTAAGAAAAAAAGTACATTCAGAGTGTTATAAGGGAACTATATTTTTTAACATAAATTGTATAGTATAATGGGTAAACCAAGTAATGATTTGGGTAACACTGAATTTTCATAATTATGTACTATTATAATATAACATTCTTATCTTTTAGCGAGTCATCTTTAATATTGTCAACTTTAGTAAAACAAAGTCCCTCTATAGAGATGGTATGTCACCCATGGTAAAGTCGACCAGTCGTCCAAAATGGTAAGTTATTGGCAAAGTATACATCTGCACGGTTAATGTTACTGTCCAACTTGTCCTGAAGGGTTAGGATGATCTATAACCATCATAGTTTGAGAGTTTAGTCAGAGTTTGTCTCCACACAGAATTACACCCAACTTTGTTGTACTGAAATGCATTGCTTTGATTAAAGGGTGAGAATACCAGCAAAGCATGTGTACTATTACCGCTGTCCAGATCATAGGAAAAACTACGTGATGTCCTTCTCCTTCTGTTTTGACCGTGAGGATGATGTTTATCAGTTTGCTTACTGCTACCCTTACTCCTACACACGACTACAGAATTACCTGGACAACTTGGAAAAGAAGAACATGGACTTCTTCTCCAGAGAACTTCTGTGTCTTACTGTGGTAAGTGATGTGTAAAGTTCTAAAAATTTGCGCAGATGTTAGGTCTGTAGGATATTGAGATGAAGCTTAAGGGCTACCAAATTTCTTCAAATGAATGATGTTTACTTTCATTCAAGGTCACGGGTCAAATAGGCTGAAATCTTTAAATGACTTAATGTAAATAACTAAGAGGCATAAAGACACAATATATAGTCTCTAGCATACTGGGAGAAAGGGCTATTAAGTTTGTTCAAATAAATGACATTGATCTTCGTTCAAGGTCACAGGGTCAATTATTAGGCTTAAATCTTTAAACAACTTCTTGTTAAAAACTAAGGAAACTAGTCTCTTGATATCAGGCCTTCACTATGTTGGGATAAAGGGCTCTCAACTTTGTTCAAATGAATAACCTTTAATTTCATTCAAGGTTACATGCCCGGTAAAAAAGGTTAACAATTTCATGTCAATAACTAAAAACCCTAGAGAATTGATATTGGGTCTGTAGGATGCATGGATGAAGGACTACCCTATTGTTCAAATGAATGACCTTTACTCTCATTCAAGATCACAGGGGTCAAATAGACTAAATAAACAAAATTTTGTCAATAACGAATAGGTTTTGATATATGATATTAGGCCTGTAACATGCTAAGATAAAGAGCTAGAAATATTGTCTGACGAAATGCCATTGCGAGACAGGTATGACAGCATGCCGCAGGGCATCTCTGAACACCCGTTAGTGATCTGTACAGGTATATTTTTTTAGTCAAATTATCGAGTGTTATTTACAGGTGATTCTACAACAAATGGTCCATGAATAAAGTTTGATACATTAAAAACTTTCATTCATAAAACTCCAACTTACATATGGGTTTGTTAGTAATGTTATATAGTGAAGAAATTCGATACCAAGCAAAAAGTTCTATACAGCGAGAAATTTGATTCACTGGAGTTCGAATCATACAGGTTTGACTGTAATTTATCTTTAAATTTGAAAGTGCGAGTTTATGTCATGTGAACTGTTTGGAATATGTTACAGCAACAGCGCCGTTTGGACATGATAACGATCACACACCCTGATAACCTGGATATGGACGAGGTTCGACATACAGTATTCATTACTGCCAGAGTTCACCCAGGGGAGACACCGTCTTCTTTTGTTTGTCAAGGTATGTAGAGAGCCTAGATTTCTGCTGTCCTAAGCACATGGACCTGGCACGGATTTTTTACCAACAGCATATATATATATATTATGATATCAAGGGTATGAACTTTATTGTAGAGAAAAGCGGACTTTTTTTAATCCAAGATTTTTCTTTTAAACAGGCTCCATATATCAGTGACGCATAGATTGCCTGAAAAAGAAATGATTTGTCTTTCCAATGAGTGCTTGATATACTGCTGGTTAAAAATTCATGCCAGGTCCCTGTGGTCCTAAGCTTCTTAGCCCACCATCATTTTATATATAGGTTTCCTTGGGCCCTAGTTGTGCATATGGCTTAAGACTGCTGTATGTCACCAAGGAAAAAATGAAAATTACATATTTTCAAAATTTTGCAAATCCTACGGCACAGTAAACTTCCAAAAATGGGTTGAAACAAAAATTTTCTGGCAGCACAAATATTATTATAAAATATATATGCAAAATGTATACACATAGTTGTAATAGCTTAGCCAGAAATATAATTTTGTAACATCCCTAAAAATACAAAATTCACTACATTCGTTTACAATATGACCTGGATCAGAGTAATATTTAAAGAGACAATTCAGTCCAAGAGTACATTAAAATTTGGACTTATTTCGGAAACAAACCACTTCTAATAGAAATTATATCATTTATTGTGATATGCCACTGTAGTGAAAATGTATGTGAAATATTCAAACTCGCTTACTGTCCGCCATTACACTTAGTGGTCGGCTGTCTTGTATGCCGAACCCTGGTCCTTGCCTGTGTAGTAAAGAATTTTTTTGTCTAGAACTACATATGTACTCAAATCTCTCTTACAGTAGTATGTTTACCTTATTAGATGCATCTTCTTGTCTAAAAATAATTTTCATAAACTCCTTAGTTGTTATGCATTGCATTTGTTGAACATGCATGACTTTGGCTCGGGTATCATACTATGAACACAGAGTACATGTTGTACCTGCTTAATCATATTGATCAACGATTTGGAAATTCAATGGTATCAATCAAAATACTTAACAATGTCGAGAAATCCTTTGTCAATATTTCTTGTTAAATGTTTCATAAGGAATGCTAAATAATACATTTATATCATAGTTTGCTTCTTGGTTATGTAACAGAATTAGCCTCACTGGATTAAGTGATTTAACTTACTTTTGCAATAAAACAAATTGAGTTTTGGCGCCAGGCGGCCACCATGGAATTAAATAGTTAAAGTTTGTTACCGCTATTTCCCAATAAGTACTGATGGGATTTTCTCAAATTTCATATGTAGGTTCCCCTAGGACCCTAGTTGTGCATATTGCATTTTGGGACCGATCAGTCAACAAGATGGCCGACAGGCGGCCATCTTGGATTTTGATAGTTAAAGATTGTTACCGCTATTTCTCAGAAAGTACTGAAGGGATCTTTCTCAAATTTCATATGTAGGTTCCCCTAGGACCCTAGTTGTGCATATTGCATTTTGGGACCAATCGTTCAACAAGACAGGCGGCCATCTTGGATTTTGACAGTTAAAGTTTGTTACCCCTATTTCTCAGAAAGTACTCAAGGGATCTTTCTCAAATTATATATGTAGGTTCCTCTAGAGGTCTAGTTATGCATATTGCATTTTGGGACCAATCAGTCAACGCCATCTTGGATTTTGATAGTTAAAGATTGTTACCGCTAATCCGCGGAAAGTACTGAAGGAATCTTTCTTAAGTTTCATATGTAGGTTCCCCTAGGACCCTAGTTGTGCATATTGCATTTTGGGACCGATCGGTCAACAAGATGGCCGACAGGTGGCCATCTTTGATTTTGATAGTTAAAGATTGTTACCGCTATTTCCCAGAAAGTACTGAAGGGATCTTTCTCAAATTTCATATGTAGGTTCCCCTAGGACCCTAGTTGTGCATATTGCATTTTGGGACCGATCAGTCGACAAGATGACCGACAGGCGGCCATCTTGGATTTTGACAGTTAAAGTTTGTTACCGCTATTCCGCGGAAAATACTGAAGGAATCTTTCTCAAATTTCATATGTAGGTTCCCCTAGGACCCTAGTTGTGCATTTTGCATTTTGGGACTGATCGGTCAACAAGATGGCCGACAGACGGCCATCTTGGATTCTGCTATTTAAAGATTGTTACCGCTATTTCCCAGAAAGTACTGAAGAGATCTTTCTCAAATTTCATATGTAGGTTCCCCTAGGGCCCTAGTTGTGCATGTTGCATTTTGGGAGTAATCGGTCAACAAGATGGCCGACAGGCGGCCATCTTGGATTTTGACAGTTAAAGTTTGTTACCGCTATTTCTCGGAAAGTACTTAAGGGATCTTTCTCAAATTTCATATGTAGGTCCCTCTAGGGCCCTAGTTGTGTATATTGTGCCTTGGGACCAAATGGTCAACAAAATAGCCGCATGGCAGCCATCTTCGATTTTGATAAAGTTTGTTATCGCTATTTCTCAAAATGTGCTGAAGGGATCTCTCTCAAATTTTATATGTAGGCTTCCCTAGGGCCCTAGTTGTGCATATTGCATTTTGTAACTGATCGGTCAACAAGATGGCTGAACGGCCGCCATCTTGGATTTCATTGTTGAAGTTTGTTACCACTATTTTTTAGAAAGTACGATAGCGATCTGTCTCAAATTTTATATGTAGTGTGTTTGAAAAAGTTTGAAAAGCAGGGAAAAGATCCCTCTTTCCATTGTCAGACATAGATCATTCTTTGGTGGGGGCCAAGATCCCTCTGGGATCTCTTGTTAATTAATTCCTTATATAACAATGACAAACCCCGAGTACCCTAAAATTTTAGCAATCAAAAATATCTTCATATATCATTTATTGACTGATGAAAATATTGTGTGGTTGAATCACTGGATATGCCGACTTTTTAGCACTCTTTTACGTCTACCCCCTTTATTTCCTACCCAATATCAAAGTACTTAAGGAGACTTTTCTCGCGGGACACAATTTCAAATTCCAAGGGGTACTAGAATGTATTGGATTCTATATGCTCACACGCGTGTTATGGTTAGTAGAGCTTCGCTCTATGCGACCTTTGGCCGCGCAGAGAGCTGCGCTTTTAAAAACTAGTTTTGCCTATATATCATATAGTACTTTTCACAAAATGTTAATTTTAGGGTCATATATTGAACTAGACAATATGTTGTGTCATCAAGCAAAATAAGGTCAATATCACATATATTTCCTACTGGTGTCATCATACTTATTTTTACTTCTTAATAAACAAATGTACCATTTAGCAAAACGTATATCGCTGTAAATTTTTATAAAAGTTACAGCACTTTTATGTTGACCTTAGATATTTCTCAAAAGAATATACGTGTACTGATGTTTTGATGTCATAAACATGTCATAAATAACTAGGATTTCATTCTTAAGTCAAACACCCCATGTCTGACTATTATTCAAACAATAAAACATGGTCAAACTATACAGTAATGGAAAAGAATCCAGTGGACTGAAATTGCGTAACTTTTTGGGCAACAAATTAGATATTGCATGCTAGGAGCTCTTCAATAGATGTTCTTGATGTCTGATATATTTAAAAAATGTTACCATAAAAGTAGGTCAAGTAAACAAATTATACAGAATAGTACGTACACAGACCCACTATCTGAGTTCTTTAGGCATTTCACGTATTAAAGCTGTTTGAAGATTTTCATACATTTGACCTGTCTGAAGCCCTTTATTCCAGCATACTGCAAGGCGTCATAGTTATTGTCAAGAAGTCGTTTATGTTTGCCAATTTGAACCCTGTGACCTTGAATTAACATTAAGGTCATTCATTTGACAAACAGCTTTGTAGCCCTTTATTCAAGAATACGTTAGGTCTTACATCATGTTTTGATGCCTTTCAGTCATTGAGAAGAAGTTGTTTGAATGAAAAGTTTAAGCATGACGGACGGCGCACAAAGTACAATCACTATAGGTCACCCTGACCTATGGGGAAGGATTATTTAAGAACATTTGCCATTCATCCCAACACGCTACATGTACAATACAAGGTCTCTATCGGCTTAGTTATTCACAAGAAATCGTTTAAAGATTTAGCCTTTTTGACTTCTGTGACCTTGAATGAAGGTCAAGGTAATTCATTTCCACAAACTTGGTAGTCCATCTTTGCATCATTCTACATGCCTAATATCAGTTTCTTGGGCCTTTCGGATATTGAGAAGAAGTCGATTGAATGACAAGTTTACGAACGACGAAATGCGAACAGAGCACGACAAAGGACGAAGCATGGTGACTATATAGGTCAACCTGACTCTTCGGGTTAGATGACCTAATGACATTGAAATGAACTAATGGGCGTTAGAATTGTACCCACTGTCCTTATTGCATGATTGTAAACGGCGACCAAATTTAGAATTGTATCTTATCTCTTCTTCCTAACTTACTTTATACTTCTTGACGTCTCCCTTGACACCACCTCACGTTTGACCTTCGATTGAGAGCTCATCCCTGTGAGGTAGGCTCTGGGCTCTGTCACCTGGCTGAAATACATCCTGCTTAGCGCTCAGCATTAAGCAAGTAGGACGGCTGGTTCGCGTGTTGTCAGTATAAGGTGACTGGATGGGATGTGTTGCTTGGCATGTTTCAGTGATATAGCACTATGAAAAGGGCAAGAGTTACACTATAGAAGAATACACAGCATGAGTATACCTCAGTCTCCCATATCACATACCATGCACTTCATACACTTCATACATGCAGGACACTGCATACATAGGATGCTGTCCTTACATGACCCTAGCTGTTAATAGGACGTTGATTTAATCAAACAAGATATAAAAACGATTTTATAGAGTCGAGAATGCAGGACGGCATTCCGTGTATGTCATTTCATATATTCTACGATGTTGCCCCACCAAAGGACAGAACCAAGAGTTTTTTTCCCAGAATTAATTTAGTAACAATAGTATTTTTTTGTTGTTGAAAATAGTAATATAAACATTGACCGACAAATTATAATTTAAACTAATTGATATACGTATTTCGGTCTCCTTTTGTTTCAAGAAGTTAGGAGAAAATATCTAGCAAACTGGAGCTGCTAGAAAGCAATTGCCATTGAAGGATGCACTTTCATGAAGGGTGTTGGATGAGAAAAAGCTTTTACTTATGTAATCAGTACCTGGTAAACTTTTCGTCGTTATTATTTTGCAATACCCATATGTTACTAAAGGTAAAATGAGACATATCGCCTCGACTGATGTCTGATTGAAGCCAGCAAAAAAAGGTACCAAATTTAGTCGCTTTTTACGATCATGCAATTGGTATAGCAGGTGCAATTCTAACGCCCTTCCTGAGACGATGGCAACATTGGTTGTTCCCTTTAACAATGGGCAAAGGACACATACTGTCATTTTTTATCTTTATTTCCTTAATGCTTATACAGTTTCTGGAATGCAACGTGGCATTGTGATATGTTAAATCACAACTGTCGGGATTATGTGTCCCACTCTTTCAAAACAGATAAGTAGATTTTCCAAAAAATATTATAAACATCAGTTTATGATGATAATTTCAAGGTTTGGTCGAAATACGCACCTCATCATCACATTCTACTCTTACAGTAAAGTCGGTAATATTTGACAGTGTACTCACAGTACTTTGATATTATGGAAAAAACAGGGGGTAGGCGAAATTAATCTAAAAAAACGTGGCATATCCAGTGATTCATCAACTTGAGCTGTTTATGGTGAAACGATGATAATCTGAATATAATTTTAAACATCAAAATTTTAGGGTACTCAAATAGTGCCTTACTTATTCTGTCGCTCGAACGAAAAATAAAAAACTTCAAAAAGTCTTATTTTCTGTCATATTTGATATTTACATTCAATTTGTGATATAATGATATTGTATACAGCCAAGTGTGATGTGTCGTTAAAAAGGCATTTTTATGTGGTATTTTCAATCACAATAAAAGCGCTATTCAAGTGTTTTTTACTATGACTTATGCCAGGTAAAAGGCCCAATGGGCTTTAAATTTAACAGTGTTAATGCAGGGGGCGATGTAGTCATAATAATGGTCCAATCTGGTTTTAAGTATTTATAGATATATGTGTATTAATGCAATTAAAGATGCTCCACCGCCGACAGAGCATAAATGATATTAATCACATGAACAATAATTGGTGTTTAATCGTGTAAATATATGTTTAATTAACACAAAAATAATATAAAATAATTTATTTTGCCCTTAGTACATGCGTAATCAGTACTTAATTCCATATAGGATATAGTGCCACGGAATTTTTTCGGGATGCAATTAATTATTTTTTGTAACTTCAACTTGAAGTAAAATTAGAAGCTCAAACTTTTCAATGGTGGTAATGGTGTAAAGTAAGTAACTTTTGTAACTGAAGAAAAATACTAAATCGTCTGCTCGTGTTTTTGATAGTGAAAAAATACCATTTGTCAGCGGTGGAGCATCTTTAACTAATATAAAATCAAAAATCAAAAATTTATTGTGGGCTGATTTTCATCCTATATGCAACACCTCCTTTCTCATGTAGGTTCCCCTAAGGTCCTAGTTGTGCATATTGCGTTTTGGGACACATTGGTCAACAAGATGGCCACCAAGGCCGCCATCTTGGAATATGATACGTACTGTCGTGTCGGTCTAACCGTTGACAAAATCAATGATGTATTACCTCGGTTTGTTGAGCGACAGTGTTATCAACTGGTCGAGTGGTTCTGTCAATTGTCTGGAGGGGCGGAGTTTAGATAGCCTACCCGACGTCAGGCGATAGAGCGAGTAGGCAGAGTTTATCTGACAATGTTCTAGAGTTTGAAAGGCAATATGAGTGCGCCTGATAAAAAAACGTGTGTGGAAGACCTTATGCTAACGGGGTACTGACGGACGGTAAACTTCGTAATGAATTACTTGATCTTCATTATAAACTAAAGGATTATCTTTTTCATGAGATTAGTAAAAAAAAAACAACTGATGTTACGTACGAGAGGTGGTTGTCACAAGATTATAAAGAATGTGACTGCACGCGGGACATTTAACCCAGCTACCTGTTTATCGGAACCCAAGCAAAATTACCAAGGAAGTCTTAAGTTTATAGAATAAATAAAATCCGTAGAGAATTAAAAGTACTTTGATATTTAAGAAGTTGATTGATAAAGAAACAAACAGAGGTAAACTTACCGCGAGGCGGGCCTCACGGCAGCCATTACGTTGTTCTCGAAGTAGCCTAACAGGTTAGCTAACGTTTGTGATGCACATTCCCTACCGTGAATTATGCTAGCGATGACGCAAAAAGTTATCCAGTCTATCCCGGCTGAAACACGGACAGTAGCTCTTGAAAACCGCGTTATCGCATTTAATGCCAGAGATTTCTTTGAAGAAACGTCTGTTGTAAAAACTGCAGGTAGGCCTTATAGAAAGTATGGACACATCCTGCAGTTCTTTTGGATACGATAATACCCGATGAGTTCAGGATAGATCTAGTTCTTATGAGTACGGTAATACCCGATGAGTTCAGGATAGATCTATCACACGAGGGTCACACATATCACACTATATAAGCCACGCCCACCAACCAATCAACTCGCGTTTAGCATTATATTGTAACCCAGTATGCAATAGTATTGTGCAAGTTGCGCGGCAAGTACATCACTGTCATCGTCAACTGTTAGACCGACACGACAGTAAAGTTTGTTACCGCCATTTCTCAGAAAGAACTTAAGGGATTTTTCTCAAATTTCACATGTAGGTTCCCGTAGGGCCCTTATTGTACATATTGCAATATTGGAAATGATCGGTCAACAATATTGCTGCCAGGCAGCCATCTTGGATTTTGATGGTTTGTTACTGCTATTTCTCAGAAAGTTTTGAAGGGAACTGTCTCAAATTTCATATAATTTCATATAATTTCATATGTATGTTCTCCTAGGCCCCTTGTTGTGCATATTGTACAATGTATTTCAGAAATGATCGGTCGACAAGATGGCCGACTTGCCATCATCTTAGATTTTGGTGAAGTTTGTTACCGCTATTTCTCAGAAAGTACTGAAGGGATCTGCCTCAAATTCCATACGAAGTTCCCCTTTAGCTCTAGGTGTTCATAATGGTTTTTTGGACTAATTAGTAAACAAGATGGCCGATGGGCCGCCATCGTTGAATTTGATTGTTAAAGTTTGAAAAGCAGAGAAGAGATCCCTCTGTCATATGTCAGACATAGATTATTCTTTGGTGGGCGCCAAGATCCCTCTGAGGTTTCTGTTATATGCATATAACCGCCATGGTCCCGACCAAGTGCTGTTATTTTTCAGATTGATTGTTACCATTGAAATTATTTCCAGTGCATTTATTCTGCATTATTAATGGATAATTACGCGCTTACGCATCTTATCTGGAGCTCTTGGTTTAATCACATAATCTTCAGCTGAAACTTTTAATTTCAGAAACTAATTAACCCCTGGCCAACTTGTTTTTCTTTTAGGCTTGATTGACTTTTTAATTAGCAATCATCCAATAGCGAAGGTCCTAAGGGAACACATCGTGTTTAAAATCGTCCCTATGTTGAACCCAGATGGTGTGTATCTAGGAAATTACAGGTTGGTATGATAAATCACATGTTCCCCAGAGAGAATCACCTTATTGATTAGAATCACAATTACTTGTACAGATTCATTTGAAATGTTTATCATAAGGTCTTCATTTCCAACATGACATTGAAGAAGAAAGTAATCTTGTAATGGTAGTGATATTACAGAAATCAATATTCAAAAATTATTAATTTCTCTAGTTAACTGAATTCATGTGATTTGTATCACATCAATGAATCCCATCCTTGATTACAAATGTTCACTGTAAATTTAAATGTACCAAACAGGCAACCGTCTTGGATTTTGATATTTGAAGTTTGTTAGTTTGTTACCATTGTTTATAGCAATTTCTTTGAAATCTTACTTCTTCTATAGGAATGAAGGGATTTTGTTCTTATTTGGTCTGAAGCTTCCTTGGGTGAAGGGGAATGTTATTATTGAGCATATGTGTTACGTTATGTATTTCTATTTCAATGCTAATAATCCTGTCATTTTCGTCACACTTATATAACACTTATAATTTAAATATTTAGTTATAAATAGATTTTACTCCAGTTACATAAATTATATCTCTTTGGTATGTATTTCAACTTTATTTGCTTTAAAAAACAAAGGGATGGACAGCTTCTTGTTAATTGAACTAACATGATACTGTTGTGTCAGATTATAAGCCAGATAAGTGTTTATTATATGAAATGAGTTTTTGTTGCAATTACTGAATTAACCAGGTGAGCAATTCAGGCTCTCTGGGCCTTTTGTAACACGTTTTGTTAATTTGTGTATTACACTTTGTACAGGTGCTCGTTGATGGGGTTTGATCTGAACCGACACTGGCTAGAACCCTCACCCTGGGCCCATCCCACCTTGTATGCTACCAAAAATATTCTTATGGAGCTTGATAGAAATGAGGTATGTTTTATTATAATCTCTCAATAAAGGTTTTCACTAAAACTCAAATTGAAGATGAAATGAGCTTCGAATTTTTGTCCATAATCTTTCAGAAATATCTAACATTAAATCACATGTTCGGCGTCAACACTTAAACAACTTTTTCTTCAAAAGTTGGAGACCTTGATTCCTGAAATTTGGCTTAGCATGCTGGGATGAAGGACTACAAAAGTTGTTCAAATGAATCACCTTGACCTTCATTCAAAGTCACAGGAGCCAAAAAAGCTAAAAAATTTAAACAACATCTTTTTAATTACCAAGAGGTCTTATTAAGAGACCGGATATTAAGTCTCTGACATGCTGGGATGAAGGGCTCCCATGTTTGTTGAAATGAATGCCCTTGACTTTCATTCAAGGTCACAGGGGTCAAATAGGCTAAAATCTTTTAAACGGATTCTAAGAGGTCTGGAGACATGATATTGGGTTGTGAATTACTGGGATAAAGGCCTACCAAGTTTGTTCAAATGAATGACGTATTTTTTTTAACAATATGATTGGGAAATAGGATAGAGAGTCTGAAATCTGGAGCTGCCCCAAAATTAACGTGAAAGTTGGCAAGTATGAGCACAATGAAAATAAACACAGAAGTTTTAGTTTAGCGTTGCCATGAAACATCTGTATGGAGCTCAATTGAAATGAAGAACACAGATTTTATTATAGTCTTTCTAGTTTTCTTCAATTTGTATTTATGTATGTATATTTATGAATGTTGCTTTACATATTTCAGAAAGTCATTGTTGATTTCTACATTGACATCCATGCTCACTCTACTTTAATGAATGGCTTCATGTATGGTAACACTTATGATGACATTGAACGATATGAGCGACAGTCTGTCTTTCCGAAACTGTTAGGCGCTAATGCCGAGGATTTCTCGCTGGCAAATACAAACTTTAACAAAGATGCAGTAAAGGCTGGTACTGGACGCAGGTAAATATATTTTTAGATTATTTGCTCTTTCACTAATTAACATTATTTTCACTGTATCAATATCCTTGATTGATCGATTAATGATTTGTGAATTTCACTACCTTGCTGTATAGAGCCCTGTCATACCTTAACAATTTAGCTAGGTATGTTTGCTTATATAATTACATGAATGAATTAACAATTTAGCCCAAACGGGGCCTGAAGGTCGGGGCCAAAAGCGTCAATTTGGTTACTAGGCCTACCACTTTTTCTCTGAAACATGGGATTGCACTCATATTGCCATGGTAGCATCCTTATAGGGTAGGGATTAAAAATTATACAAATCATGTGGCTGAACTCCCAGGCGGCCTGAGGGGTGAAAAGTGTCAATTTGGCTTTTTCCATAAAATCAATTTCTATTCTGAATTTTAGTATTGAATAACACTCATAGTCATATGGTATTGATAGTATTATTATATAGTGAGGATTCAATATTAAACAAATCATGGGGTCAATTTTGCTATTTTTTTTTTTTTTCATAAAATGGACAGACAATAATACCATATTTGCTATTGATATAAAATACTTACCGGTAAGTGAACTCTTATTTCTCCTTGATTGTTTAAATAGTACAGTGAACTCTTATTTCTCCTTGATTGTTTAAATAGTACAATCAAATTTCAATGGATTTTGATACCTTTAAACACATTCAAGGATGAGACGCAATATCACTACGAATGATCATCCAGGACAACCTGGATGTGCCATGCCTTCATAATGTTGTAATGCCAGTGTGTTCAAAGGTGATCACCTGATTTTCCCTCATCAGAGATTGGTATAATACCATACAAAGCAATAAACAGTGATATATTTAAGATCAAGGTTCAAGTATTTCAAAAGAGGCACCAATTTGTAGTCTTGGGTCCTTATTCAAAGCACAGGTGCTATTTATTTACCAAGCAAGACTTATCAAAATATGCAGAGATCAGTGACTTTTATTCAATTGGCAGGTTAAGGATTTTAAAAAAGTCTGCTGTCCTGCATATTGAACCCCACTATAATTTTATCACACGTTAATGGTCCCATAGCCCGACGTGGACTGTACAAAGGCAATGGTGTTGTCCGTTTGTGTATAATAGTACCATTACACAGAATGAGGTGTATTATTATGCCCCGCCCAACGAAGTTGGCGGGGGATATACAAATGGGTTCCGTCCGTCCGTTCGTCCGTACGAATGGTTTCCGGAGCATAACTCTAAAACCAGTAGAGATATTTCCACGAAACTTCATACACACATTGGTCTTATGGTCTAGTAGTGCCTTTTGCTATTTTTAGGTTTTCATTTTTTGCATTTTTTCCATAACCATGGAAACATTGCTGAAAATATCATATTTTTTTAGCAGGTTCGTTTCCGCAGCATAACTGGAAAACCGGTTGAGATATATGCACGGAACTCCATAGGCACATTAGTCTTATGGTCTAGTAGTGCCTTTTGCTATTTTAAGGTTTTCACTTTTTGTACTTTTTTCTGTAACCATGGAAACATTGCTGAAAATGGCAGATTTTTGTGTAAGAATTGTTTCCGGAGCACAACTCTAAAACCAGCAGAGATATTTCCATGAAACTTCATAGACACATTCTTTTTATGGTCTAGTAGTACCTTTTGCTATTTTTAGGTTTTCATTTTTTTGCACTTTTTCCGTTACCATGGAAACATTGCTGAAAATATCATGGTAAATGGTAAATGTTACTTTGCAAAACTCCACCCATCTTTGTGTATATAGTCTAATATAAATGTCAAGGCTGTATACCTGATTCAACAATTGCAGCCTCGCTCTACTTGAATTATACTCCATCTTTCTTTAGCTGAACTTCCTTTTTTCTGTTTTTTTTCATACACATAAGTCTCCACAATCAAACTTACTTCAGCTTTGATATCTCCATTGGCGGGGGATCTGAATGACTATGTCCTTGTTTTTATTATTTTGTATTTGATACATGATTCATATTGACCATTTATCAGACGTTAAGATACAGACAGAGAAAAAGTATTTGGTAGTTAGCTCACTAAAAGTTTTCTTATGACGTTAGAGGAGCTCACAATAGGAGAAGCTGATGGCCATATCATTTTACCTCTAACATAGATCACACTTATATAGTGCTACTGTAGACCAAATGCATTTGGTAAGATGTGTTCCCCTTCATCTAAGGATGCTTTAATAACAAATCAATTAGGAAGGGAGAGTGATGGATGGAAAGACTGAAGTGGTTAGAGTGACAGACAAAGTATGTAATGATGGAGAAATCGGGGATTACACTATTTCAGTATTGATTAAAAATGTCTGAATGTGTATATATCTCGGGGTAAAACAAATGAACCATGTGTGTATACGTATATGGACACAATTCTTCTTGCTATACTTTCACAAAATTAATCTTACTATATCAAAGCAGGGTGTAGTGAAGATGAGATGATATCATTGATTTAGTCTGGAGTGCTTTCTAATCCTGGACAACCGATAACTTCACATTCATTTTATCCGACATTATTATCTACAAGAGTTTGATGCTCTCTATCTCAGCTTAGGTGGCCAATTTCTTGGTTTTCAGCATGTGTACTTAAGTAACTGTTAACAGGCCTACATTAGTATTGATGGTACCAATAGAAGTGTTCCCGTCAGTGTAGCTTAGTGATTCCTCACATCATACCAGGACTGGTTCAATACAATCTCAACATTTAAAGAACATTTCAACACCATTGTCAATTCCCTACCATACTAATTTTCTCATGGTTTGTTTCACTGATTTTAAAGTTTAATTCCATTACTCAAGATTTGCTTTCCTTAAATGATGGATTTTAACTTTCAGATAAGTGGTGGTTTTTCTAGTTCAGATCAAATTATTTAAGCACTCCCTGATACTGTTCAATGAATGAGACCTACCAGAGTATGTGTAACCTATCAATGACTGATATACCTTTCCTAAATATCTAACTGTGTCAATTGCTGCTCCAGGATACGTTAGGATCAGTGAGGATTCATTTGCAAGGTTTATGTTTGGTGCATGGTGTTGGGAATGATTTCGGAGTTAAATAATTCATAGACATAAGTTGTTGAAAGTGATTTGGCAAACAAAACAAGTTGTTTGGTGGAGAACATAAAGAAATCATGAATCTGACAAATTGGCAAGCAGAGATCTTACTGTACAACATTCACACTAAGTTCCAATGCAGTATTGATTTTAATGGCACACTATTATCCCTCTAACTCTTTTTGTATCGATTTGGCCCAAACCAAAATGGTGTCTCATCACATCTGCTGAAAGCTAAAAGCATTTTCGTCTACATTCACAATTCAGGTACATTGGGAAGTTTTTGGCCTCTGTTATAATTATGTTTAGAAGGGCTATTGTGATGTTGGCTTTAGATTCAATTGTTATTCAGGAGGGAGAAGTTTGGTGTTTTGATGTGGAAGCAGGTCATGACAGTAGATGGAAATGGTAGTAGAAATGCCAGCACATCAGACATGTTTAGCTGTATTGATCTAATAGAGAAGTGCTTGTGTAGCGCCACATCACTAAGGAACACGCAAGCAGGATTCACAGAGAATTCCTGGCGCTGGAGACCCTACGTAATATGGTCTCCTGGGAAAGGTCGAGGCTCGGCATCTATCAAACCATCTCCCAAAGTGTGAAAAAACCATTTTTGTATTTAAATGGTTATTGGCGACGAGGTATAATGTAAGATGGTTGGCTCGGATTGGAAATAGATGGTTTTCTTTTCCTGACCTCTGACCCCTAGACAGGGCCAATCACAATGTTTAAGTAGGCGTTGGTTTGTTAATGGAAAAGTACCAAAAAGAAGAAGAACTTTTATTTTAATCCATGGTTCAAATATCAAAACATTTCAGAAGGAATATGGAATTTCTGAAAAAGATCAGGCATTTCAAAAGAAAGTAAATCATCATGAAACGTAATATTCCATAAAATAATCAAAACTAAACACATGGAAAAATAAAAAAAGGTTTTGACAGACAACCAGGCAGTGTATTAAAGTAATGCCAGAACAGATATTCTGAATCATGGGTAAACACAGAATTTCTAAAGAACCAACAGGCAATAAAAGTAGATTAGTTAAGTGCAAAAATACCCTGTTGACTTTAATAAAGATTTCCTTTCATATGAAACTACCCAGAGACATATGTGATATCTTGCTTTATTTCCAAAATATTTGCACGTTTGAAGAAAGCGGTCAACATTAGCCCAGGTTTGTATAAGGGAGTAAGGGTATTTCAATTTGTACAGTGTATATGTCTAGGCTATCTGACCTGAAGAATTCTGCTTCCGTCCCCCATAAACTTTTCATTCAAATGTTTTTTGAGCTCACCTGGCCCAAGGGGTGAGCGACCTTTGTCATGTTGTGGCGTCCGTTGTCCATACATCCGTCAACATTTCTTTTAAATTGCTTTAATGACCCATTAGGGGAAATAGAGGTAAATCCTTTAAATCACTTTTAGTCATAAAGTTTTACATGGATTGTAACCAAATTTGCCCAGAAACATCCTTAGGATTGGGGAACAGATTGTATAAATTTTGTAAATCATTACTAGTGATAGTTTCACATGGATTGTAACAAAATTTAGCAAGAAACATCCGCGGGGGAAGGGGAACAGAGTTTGTATAAATCTTGGCTCTGATCCCTCTGGGACAGGAGGGGTGTCGGTCCAATAGTGATAAACAGATTTAAACTCTTTAAATCACTACTACTCATAGACTTCTGCATGGACTGTAACTATATTTGACCAAAAACACCCTCTGAGGAAGGGGACAGCATTTGTATAAATCTTGACTCTGACCTCCTGGATCAGAAAGAATGAGTCAAATAGGGAAATAATAGGTAATTCTTTAAAATCTTTCAGAAAAGAAACAATGAACCCGTATTCAGAACATATTACTTTGGATAACAAACCATGTAAGTGATTGCAGTGACATATTTTTACTCTGATAGTTATTAACTCTATCCTTTCTTTCACAGGACCCTAGGGGGCTGCTTAGATGATAATTCCCACTGCTACACCCTGGAGGTGTCCTTTTTCAGCTACCAGACCAGTGCTTCCAGCAGTTCACTGCCATACACAGAAGAGGGATGTATCCTTTACTACTAATTATACTAGATACCTAAATGGGAAATAACATTTGTTAATTTAGACTCCCGGACCAGTACAGTCCTCCAAATCAAGGGATACAACTCCAATGATAATTAAGCCTTTTTTTAACTTGAATGATGGATCCATGTAAATTCAGTATTAGCAATTGGTACATATTATTTCAAAATTGACTTGAAATTTCTGCCAAATTCCTGCTCCACCATCCTCTTTTCAGGGTGTACGACACACTATTGCTTACTATCCCCTGGGAACATAGGCTGCATTTGCTGTGGATCTAATTCAATTCATAAAACTGCCCACCAATGAACAAGCATGTTTAAGTTATCGGCACCCTTGTGTGAGTGAAACAAAATGAAAAACTATAGGATATCAGTCTGGATATGCACTCAAGCATGACACAAGAAAGTCAGCCAGTTGTATTAAATTCATAACAAAATATCAAGAATGTACATATTTTGTATATATCATCTATGGCCTTGAAATATATGAACAAAGTGTACCAAATTATACCCGACACGAATGTTTATTGCATCCGCTTGGTTTTAAGCAGAGCCAATCGAATTACCAGGATATGGGTAATGAACTATTCAATAACCATGGCAAATGCGGCCCATGGTTCAAGGGATGAGTAAGTGATAGTGTGATGTACATCTGCATGGAACGGAGGATGCTGCTCCACAGGAGAGGTGTACACTTTACGCAGTTTTATACAACAATTTATGCCCAAAACTTTCATTTGATTGTTAGATTGCAATATGTAAGAAAGTGCTTTGCTATGGACAATCAAGTCATCAACTTACATAATTATGCTTTGATTATTTGCTCACCTGGCCTGCGCTGATAATCTGTATCAAGTATTTATATGTGTGAAAATAAGGAAGTGTATACAGATTAATCCTTAACCTGCATCAGACATGAAATTAGGCCGGAATTTGGCCCGGACATTCCTCGACTATTACAAACTTGTCAACTTTATCACAGCCAAGCCCAGCAGCAGTATTGTACCTAAACCTGGCGCCTACAGGTCAGGGGTCAGGGACCGCCAACATGAACGATCACAAACTGACCCGACAGTAGAATCGTGAGTAAACATCTGTCATTTCAATGTTCCAGGCAGATCCATTTGTAATTAATGTTACACTCTTATGTCTTAATTGCATTAATTTCTGTATGCAGTAGATCTTAATAAACTGAACACCTTCAATCCTAGCTCAAACTGTCTGGATAACATTATCTTAACTTATCTGACCAGAAAGAGTTACTCCCCATGTTCATGTTAAATTAATGATACATTTTGATAGGATATTCTGATTATTTTGGCCTCTTTTGTAAGAGATGAGATATGTAAGGGGGCGATTATTGCTCTAAAGAAGGAACGAATGTAAACATGACAACTTTTACCTACCAACACGCTTATAATCGCAAGTTAGTTGTATTTTACTTGTTATAGATAATAACTCTTTCCGTACTTTGTATTCTTTTCGGAATTTGTATCAAAAGTTGTTATTTTATAGTCTCGCCCCTGCATGTTTTTGAGAAAATGTCCAGTTGCTGTGTGCTATTCATTTAATTTAAACAAATATGCTAAGGTTAGTGCAATGAGTTGAACTTACTTAGAAAATAATTTGATGAATTATTTAAAACCTGCATCAAGATTTTATTTTAAGGCCCAGGGTACTGATATCGGGCATGTAGCATGCTTTGATGAAGGGCTATCAAGTTTGTTCAAATGAATGACCTTGACCTTCATTCAAGGTCACAGGGGTGAAATAGGCTTAAATCTTTAAACGACTTCTTCTCAAGTACCAGAAGGCCCAAGGTACTTATATTGGGCCTGCAGCATGAAGGGCTAACAAGTTTGTTCAAATGAAGGACCTTGACCGTCATTCAAGGTCACAGGGGGTCAAATATGCTAAAATCCTTTAAACAACTTCTTTTGAATAACTAAGAGACCTGATTTTGGGCCCATGACATGCTTGGATGAAGGGCTATCAAGTTTGTTCAAATAAATGACCTTGATCTTCATTCAAGGTCATGGGAGTCAAAAAGGCTAAAATCTTTTAAATCACTTCTCAAGAACCATTAGCCCCAGGGTACTGATATTATTAGGCATATAGCATACTGGAATGAAGGGCTAACAAGTTTGTTCAAATGAATGACCTTGACCTTCATTCAAGGTCACCGGGCTTAAATAGGCTAAAATCTTTAAACAACTTCTTCTCAAGAACCAAAAGGCCCAGGAACTCATATTGGGCCTGCAGCATGCTTGGATGAAGGGCTACCAAGTTTTTTCAGATAATGACTTTGACCTTTATTCAAGGTCAAGGCTAAAATCTTTAAACAACTTCTTCTCAAGAACCAAAAGGCCCAGGATACTCATATTGGGCCTGCAGCATGCTGGGATGAAGGGCTACCAAGTTTGTTCACATGAAGGACCTTAAACTTCATTCAAGGTCACAGGGGTCAAAATGGCTAAAATCTTTAAATAACTTCTTGTGAATAATTAAGAGGCCTAGACACTTGATATTGGGCCTGTGACATGCTTGGATGAAAGGCTACCAAGTTTTTTCAAATGAATAACCTTGATCTTCAATCAAGGTCACAGGGGTCAAATAGGCTAAAATCTTTAAACGAGTATGTTGTATTGTACTGATAGTCAGATGACCATTAAGGCCCATGGGCCTCTTGTAAATGATTGTTTTTCGTAGGCCTACCATATCTGATCATAACCATGACAGAATCAAGCATTTTAAATGAATATTAGGTATTGATTAAAAACAGCTTGTAAACTGACAATTGTACTGACAGATGACATTTGAATATATGTTTCTCCTGATATATTAGTGGATTATATGATTGAATTGCTAGTCAGACCCATTATCAGATGAGGCCTGTTTTGTTGATAAGCTGTATATGTCTGCCGTCTAAAAATAGCATGAGCATACAATGGTGAGATCAAAGGGAGCTTATGTCATTGCATGACATGACATTATGTAGGGCATGGTTTGAAGGTGTGGCAGCAGCATTTTTGTGTTGGTCAAAAATCTAATATGGCCTTTAGGACCTCGCTTCCGGTTTTAAACTTATGTCAATATCTTATTAACGGCTTGACGATTTTCTTTCTGTTTTGGATATTTTATGTAGAATAAAAAAGGAGCAAATAAGTAAAGAAACACTTTTCTGTAAAACGGTTGGAAATAAGGGTCAAAGTTCAAAAAAGCAATTTTCGAAAAAATCATTACCATGTATACAATCTTCTTCTAAAGGCCTAGAGACCTAATTAGTCCAGTAAAAATACAAAAAATAGAGCCTAACCTCCAACTAATTGCAACAGAATTTATTTTCTGCTTTTTGGATTAGAGGATCTTAGTATTTTACCATGAAAAAGGTCTCCAAAAATCATATGTTCAGAAGGTCGTTTTTTCAACACCCGAAAAATAAGAAAATATAAAGAAATCACACTTTTGACCACTTTTAAAGTACAATATCTGCTATTTTTACAATACTTGAAATATGAAATCGGGTATATAGTAAGACAAGCTTTAGATTAGTACAAATAAGTTGAAATGATACAATAATTTCAGTCAATCCAAGAAATAAAGAAGAATGAAAACGGCTCAAAACCTTTTGAATTTGTTGCATGCAGTGGGAGAGCCCCCCTGTGTGAGGACAATACTGTTCGGGAAGTTGACCCCAGGACACCCCAACCCTGGCAGCTCTCACCAAAACACTGATGTGTATATATATTTGTTGCAATGCAAAAAAATGTATATACACATCATATACAGCTGAGGGAATAAAATATTTATACTGTAATAACAAAGCATATTTGGCTGTTACAAGGAATTATGCAATTTTCATGTTGTCATATTTTTTTCCTTTGTTGATTCAACTTATATTTTTGGCAATTCGTACTATCCTTATAACGTTCTTGCCATACAGTAATTTTCTAGTTTCTCATGATAACCATGTAAGTTTATATTTGGCTTCAATGTAAGCAAATTATGCAAATATCCCTATTTTTTGGAAGTTTTGGGGGTCAAGAAAAACACTTTCCCAAACTTTTATTTGTGGCGACTTTTTTTCTTGTATAAAACAGTCACATCTGTATGAAAAACAAAGAAAAAATTCTGTTGCAATTATTTTGGGGTAACACGGTATGTTTACTGGACTAAATATCAGACCTGTAGCATAATGAAGGCTAAATCTGGTATTTCAGAGTATTAGGGATATAATTTATGGTTGTTTTGTTAACTTGGTGTGCAACTTTCAATTTCATGTAAATGGAAAGTATTATAGAGGTGAAACATGAAACACATGAATTGGCAATAAATGTCCTTTGAATAAAGACTGATTTTACATTAATTTGATTACAGATATGAGGACAGGAGAAGAACTTACAACAGACATGGTGATTTTGGTATCAACAGTTGTAATGGATTTGGTGACCCACCCACCTCTATACGTCTGCAGCTAAGGGACAGGGATATGAGGAAATATTGATGTGCTAGCCAGCTGTAGTATGTAGATGTTTAGGACATGATAATCAAGGTTAACCTTAGTCTGAGACGATTATTGACGTCCCAGATCAGAGTACCTTGATACTTGAGGACAAACTCTTCAAAATTATTGTTTTCATGCTTTTTTCCCCCCATTCCTTATAATGTGCCAACTGCGTTCTTTTCAATAATATAAAATTGTTTCATTGCATTGGTACTGATGGAAAAGTCAAATCTTTGACCTAAGATAACAGGGAAAACCTAGGGAATTGTTACTCAAGGTGGAAGGCAACTTCGCTAGCCAGGGGTAAACCCTTGGCGGATTTCTCATTTCATAAAGGAAGTTTCTACTTTCTAATTCTAACTAGATGTGGTCAGGTTCAGCTAACCAATGAAAACTGAACCGAAATGATTGGATGTGGTCAGGTTCAGCTAACCAATGAAAACTGAACCGAAATGATTGTAGCATGCCATGTCTGTCAACTATAGTTCCAAGCGAAGTAATATCTTCTATGTATCAAATTATCAAATGTTTTATACCAGCTAAATGAAGTATAATGATACCTTGCTCTCCAAACAGTTAGGAAAGTAAACATAGGTATCATGCTTTGTCCGTTGTCGTCCGCCATATGTAAACTTTTGATATTTTGAACTTCTTCTCCAGTTCTACAGTGTAATTTAGATGAAAATTGCCTGAAATGATCCAGACATGGTCCCAACAAAGTGTTGTTATTTTTTGGGTCTTTTTGAAATCCAAGATGGCTGCTATATACAGTTGCCATCTTGAAAACACATTTTGAACTTCTTCTCAAGTACTACTGGTGCGATTTTGCTGAAACTTGCCTGCAATTATCTTGACGTGGTTATGAGAAAGTGTTGTTATTTTTCGGGTCGATTGGAAATCCAAGATGGCCACCACAGCCACCATCTTTAAAACACAATTAGAATTTTGTTCTACCAGTGCGTTTTGTGTCCTGGAATAATATTCCATCTGATGTAACAAACATCCTTTGTAAGTTTTAAACGGGTTAACAAATTATGTACTATCAAACTTCAACTTACATAGTACTTTAGTTAACAAATGTACTATCAAACTTCAACTTACATAGTACTTTAGTTAACAAATGTACTATCAAACTTCAACTTACATAGTACATTAGTTAACAAATTATGTACTATCAAACTTCAACTTACATAGTACATTAGTTAACAAATTATGTACTATCAAACTTCAACTTACATAGTACATTAGTTAACAAATTATGTACTATCAAACTTCAACTTACATAGTACTTTAGTTAACAAATTATGTACTATCAAACTTCAACTTACATAGTACTTTCTGTATCAGAACAGTATTTACCCTGGTCTTTATATATAACATCATTTTGTTTTTGATACCCAAAGGAATGTACTGTACAATATATATGAAACAGTAACCTGTAATGTGTTTCATTCCATATCACTTGTGTCCATTATATCTTATAACTTGTTATCATATACAAATGTACTTGTGATGTATTTTATTGATTCATGTCAATTTGTTTGTGTTTATATATGAAGGCCATATAGAAGATTAGCTCCATGCTAAATATGCCACCCTCAATAAATAAAGTATTATTATTACAAGTAAAAAGATTCTAATATTTACTGATGTCTATTAATTCTGGCCATCCTATACATTTGCCTCTGTTGTCAAGTGTGTTTTTGATGCGTTTGGCGTAGACATTAATGCTATGGTGTGGTTTCATAGTAGCTTTAAATACATGATGCACTAGGATGGGATGATGAAGGTTTGATGGTGACATGTGATTGATATACAGCTGTTGTAGGTATGGAAGGAAAACAGTTTGTCACATAATTAGTGTGTGCTGATCACTTTGTTATTGTTGCTTTAAATAAAAGCACAAAAATATTCCAGTATTTGAACAATGATGATGTTTATTTTTGTAATGTTATGAAATCATTACATCCTTTAATGTTCAGAATTTTATGAAGATTTTGTTTGTTCTCTAGTGTACCATTCGCCAAGTGTTATGTAGTCATGCCTTGTACTGGCACATGCCCCTGTATCCATTCAATGTCAGAGCAAAATGTTAATGCAAATTCACATGCAGTGCTTGAGGTCTTTGATTTACAGCTGGCGAATGGTCAATGGTGTGAGGTACGTCGTTTCCCCACTGTGAATCTAGTTATTGCCCCTTTGTTTTGTACAAGATGTATGGTACGTTATATGTATGTATATACTGAAGTAGTAACTGAATGTGTACATGATCTACACAAAGTCTTAAACTTTATCCACAAAATACTGTAATTATGTATCGTAAAATTATATTGTTTGTCCTTAATGATAAGAAAGGAGCAATACTGTCCTAATAATAAGACTTCCATGTGGATGTAATATCCCCATACATACATGCACCTTGATTGTATGTCAATTCTTTATACTTGAAAATTGTTTGATATTTTTATCGCAAATCTTACTATTTACTTCCATTTCAGTAAATAAATCCAGTCTGTTTTCTAAAAATGAAGTTCAAATTTTATTAAGTTAATAGTAATTATACACAATGATGTCATGAGGTTGTATTGCATTGTTAGCCATGTAATACAGCCTCAGTCTATGCCTGTAGGTGTGAGAAAAAATCACTGGATTGTCCCATGCAATACACTCATGTTTTCTGAGGTTATATTACATGTCTACGTATACCCACCTGCAATATATCCTCGTGATGTCACGACATCAACAAAAACATAAATTTCTCATGAAATTTCACACCAATTTCAGAAAACAAGACTAATATAATTGGGAAGGATGTAACCACTGAGACTTGCATTGAAAATATTGTTCAATTTTGCTGTTTGTAGAATTAATTACAGTCAAGGTTTTCTTGGAAATGTTTATCGAAAAAAATGAAAATAGCAGCGTCCTTGATTTTTGATGTTGAGATTCTTTGAAATGTATTCATTCAGGTTGGTGAGAACACCTATGTGCCTCCTCAGTGTAAACACATTATACTGTTCATTTATGTCCGACGAATATAACAGTGTTGTTATCAAAACGTTATGGGAAATGATTTTATTGGTTGTGTTAGGTAACCATATATATATATTTGAGATCAAAAGCACCATGGATTGAATCCACCAAGGCTCGCAAAAAACTTTTTAGTCTCGTTTCATAAAATCTCATTTCATGAAATTCCTTTATCATCTCTGTGTTGTACATTCCAAATTATTTTAAATATTGACTGTGATAGTTCTCCATTTGGTAAAAATCCTGCTTGGTTTTATTTTTTATTTTGTAAATTTTGAACATGTTATTTAACTTAAGAATTTTTAATAAAATTAATGTACAACATATATATTCATTCATTGTAATAAGTATTTCATTTAGATCATATTCATGTAAGGTACTATACATTTTGTTTGGATGATCTCCAGTTATTGATATAAATTTTAAGGTCACTTGAGACTTTATCTAATCCCCTTTTGTCCATCGTCGTATGTCTGTAAGCAATTCATATTTTTGCACAAACCTTCTGTGGCATAAGGCCAATCAAAAAGTAAATTATATTCACAGATGTAACGGAATGAAACACTATTCAAAGATTTAAAGGTCAAATTGGAAAAAAAATCATTGACCTAAGAGCCTGGTGGGCCTATATAAATATTGTTGATACATTTTTTGTTTTACTCTGTGTCTGAACTTGGGTGACCATTAAGGCCTATTGGCCTCTTGTTCATGAATAATTGTTAAGTCTCACTAATCCATTGAATCTTGTCCTTAGTTATGAAGAGAGAAGTGTGGAAATTTTGAATAACTGAGAAATTCTGCATAAAATATTGAAACCTGTCTATTGTGTAAGTGTGTGGTGATCTGGCTTTAGTTTTCAGTTACGGGTACATTGGTTTTAAATGTCCCTGATTCAATGATACACAGCAAACAACTTTCCTACAGAATCATTATTAGGAAGAAGATACTGATGCTAGCATATCATTGCTGAAGTTTGAAAATTACTCAAATTATTACCTAGTATGCACTTTCATTTACACATGAAAGTTCAAGGACATACATAATGTATTTTATTTAAAAAAAAAAACCCAACAACTCCTGCTTATAGTAACACTTGGTATTGTAAGCTGAATTGTATTTCTTTTTGAAATATAAACTGGATTTATGTAGATAATAGATATATCTGATGATTCTATAATTCTATTGCTGTAAAATAGCTGATGTATATATGATATGGCATGCTAATTGTTATATTTACACTTACTTCCGTCCAATTGTTTGTGATAGAGAATTATTTTTGATGTGATATTCAATTTATTTTAGCTTTACTTGAGATATTCAATTTTTTTTATGTCATTCTGTGGAGTCTGGCGTCTTTCCATTCATCAACTTCTTATCCATTAATGTTTTAATCACTAATGATTGGACTTTGGTATGTTGATATCGTTTTTGATACTTATATATTATTGACCGCATTTGACAAGATCTGTCATAGCTGACAATCTTCAGTTTCTATCCTCTGTAAGTACGTGCAAATATCCCAACTTACGCAGTATTTCTATTTGCAATCACATAAAACTCTGATAAAATTATATAGCCAATTATCCTTGATGCAGTTATAGAAGTTATCTTAGCTTCCAAATTAAAGATGCTCCACCGCTGACAAATGGTATTTTTTCTCTATCAAAAAATTAGTATTTTTCTTCAGTTACAAAAGTTACTTACATTACACCATTACCACCATTGAAAAGTTTGAGCTTCCAATTTTACTTGAAGATAATAATATTAGAAATAATTAATTGCATCCCGAAAAAAATCTGTGGCACTCTGTCAAATATAGAATAGAGTACAGCTGGTAAGGATTGCACATGCAGCAGAAGCAAAACAAATTATTTTATATAATTTTTTGTGTTAATTAGACATATATATACACAATCAAACACCAATTATTGTTCAAATGATGATTATTGTTTATGCTCTGTCAGCGGTGGAGCATCTTTAAGAGTTGTGAGGAAAAACAGCTCCCGTAAAAATGTCTACAATATATATACTCAGAGGCATATTTTAGGCAGGTCACTAGGTCATTATGCACCACCGGAAACAATTTAACACATATACATAGAGTGAGTCTAATCTTTGTTTTTGGCACCACAATTCATTTTCATTATGATGAATGAAAATAACACAGACATGGTGAACTTACGCTTGTGTCACATGGCCAGAAAATAGTCGGTCAATATCTCAACAGGACACAAATGCCAGTGTTGTAAGGGAGGTAACTCTTAAATATTACTGTATTTAAATCATAACGAATATGATATAAGAAATCAGTGTAAAAAAGAAAAGATATGTACAGACTGTATATATTTCCAGCTATTAGATAACATTATCTGTCTTAAAAAAATATGAGAATTTACTAGATTTTCTTACAAACCATTAATCTCCAGTTTAAGCATGGAGTCCTTTACATAGGGATATTGTTATAATATCTGAGGGGCTGATCTAATAGCAGGAAATAGAGGTACTAATATCCTAAATACACTTAATTAAGCTGTATACATTACAATCATTATTGAACTTAACTTATGATAAGAAAAAGATGAAAACAATGTCACCCTTTTTGTTTGAGGGACATATATATGATCAAAGTTTTTACTAGACACTATATTTGTGATAATAAATGTGATATTTCTAATACTTGGTATTTTCCAGCATTACATGTACATATGATTTGAACTGTATATTGTATAACTTATTTTTGTCAGTCTCACAAATAAAAGATATTTTGAAGAATATTGCATTCAATTGATGTCTAATCATTCAAGCGTTTTTGTGTTTTGCACCGCGACGGCGACGACTGATTTTCCTTTGATATCAGCCAGTGCAGCCTTTGATGTAGCTTTGGGGGGGATACTAACTAGAGCCCTAGAGAAAACTGCATATAAAGCTTGAGACAGATCTCTTCCGTACTCTCTGAGAAATAGCCGTAACAAACTTCAATTAACTCATCATTTTATGATGGCAAATTGCATTTTTATTGATATTCATAACTACGTTAAATGAAGAGCAATTTCTTTTGTAAATAGAAAATGAGGATGTCTATAACAATCTGCTGAAGGTTCTCTCCATTAAAGCACACCAGATACAAGTTTTATTATAATCAATTATAAACAAAAATCAATACTGGTTTAAAATGTATCACTTCAATATTAATTTTTATTCCTGGTATCTTTTTCGACAAGTATCATTTACAAACAATTACAAAAATCATGTGAAACCATGTCCTATGGATGCACTGAATACAACTAAATCATAGGAGCCACTTATCTATAGACCAAATGGTGATTTGAATGCACTTTAGAAGATATGTATAATCTTCTGTACATTTAATTATTTCTATAATATATTCACTTACTTTGGACTCCAAACTACACAATTTTGTGGTGATTTTATCCTTTACGCAGAAACAGTTATTGTAATAAAACCAGATGTACAAGAGCATTAGAAGTTTGGCAGTTTAGAAATATGGCAGTTATACAGTAAAACATGTCTATAACGAACACCGTCACAATGAAATCGTGGTTATAATGTTGTACTTTTCATTCTCTGTCAAAGTTGTCATAATATGTCTGTAATAGGTGTAGAATGAACTACGCTTATAACAAAGATAATTTGTTGGTACCCAGAGGTTCTTTATAACCGTGTTTTACTGTACCTCTTATTGGCCTAAAACAATAAATACAGTATCAAATGTATACACATTGTTCCACAAATTAAACCTCTTAACATGTTCTGTGTCTGAATGTCTGAAATGATTTCATGGTACACAGTAAAAAACAGCTAGAGGAGTCCCTGAGATGCTGGAAGTACAACATCATGGAGAAATACCTGGAGGTCATCTTTATCAAGATCAAGCTCAAGGAACCTATTCACTATGTCTTCACATCTGTAACAAAGGGTAAAAAAATAGTCAGGCAACTCATATAGTTACACGTTCTTTACAAATTGATAAGACATTACAAAGGTCTTGTTCTGGATATCTTAACAAATGGGGGACAAATTTCAATTTTATTTCATGAAATATTTATACACTTTTTTGTGTTTTTCCTCCAAATCTAATTGCATGAAAACATTTTTTTTTTATGATAGACATAACCCATATTTAAAACATATTTCATTCCACTGACCGTTTGAACTGGACATCAACACCAGGACTGTCCACTCTGTACACAGGTTTGTTTTCTTTTATGAGTTCACACACCTGCAGAGATTTAGGCAGACTTGGATTATGTTATACAACTGAAAAATCTTCTGATTCTAGTATACTCCCTTTGTTGTGGGGGGCCTTCTTAGTAACAATTCATGGTGGGCTGATTTTCGCACTTTCGCAACATCTCCAAACAAGAGTAACGTAATTTCAGATATTTTATATATATTTTCATGTTAATGGCTTGTAAACCACTGTGATTTTGTAATCTACTTACAAAAATAAATGTATGGAAAATATCAATAATATTCATAATTATAGGTAAGACATTGTGACAAAAATGTGTAAAATAGACCATGTAGTGTATTTAAAAATAACGTTAAAACATCTCACCTGCATACATGGCTCAAGATGTTAAAAAGATGATGCACTTTAAGATAAATTTTGTCTACATATTTCCCTTTGGGGCATAGACTATACCATGTCTTTCATCATTTGATAATCTTACTTTACATTGTATATTTTGTTTGACTACTTACTTCAATACTTCGTTTGACAATTTCATCGGGCAGGCCTGATTTGCCTGCAATGTTGCTGGCGTAGCTTGAGCTGGTGTGACCCTCTTTGAGTTGATACAAGAAAAGTAACTCCTCATTATCATGTATGGTGTCCATGGTCTAAAACAAACACATGTATACACAGGTTATCATGTAAGGTGTCCATGGTCTAAAACAAACACATGTATACACAGGTTATCATGTAAGGTGTCCATGGTCTAAAACAAACACATGTATACACAGGTTATCATGTAAGGTGTCCATGGTCTAAAACAAACACATGTATACACAGGTTATCATGTAAGGTGTCCATGGTCTAAAACAAACACATGTATACACAGGTTATCATGTATGGTGTCCATGGTCTAAAACAAACACATGTATACACAAGTTACACATTTATCATGTATGGTGTCCATGGTCTAAAACAAACACATGTATACACAGGTTATCATGTATGGTGTCCATGGTCTAAAACAAACACATGTATACACAGGTTATCATGTATGGTGTCCATGGTCTAAAACAAACACATGTATACACAGGTTATCATGTATGGTGTCCATGGTCTAAAACAAACACATGTATATACAGGTTATCATGTATGGTGTCCATGGTCTAAAACAAACACATGTATACACAGGTTATCATGTATGGTGTCCATGGTCTAAAACAAACACATGTATACACAGGTTATCATGTATGGTGTCCATGGTCTAAAACAAACACATGTATACACAGGTTATCATGTATGGTGTCCATGGTCTAAAACAAACACATGTATACACAGGTTATCATGTATGGTGTCCATGGTCTAAAACAAACACATGTATATACAGGTTATCATGTATGGTGTCCATGGTCTAAAACAAACACATGTATACACAGGTTATCATGTATGGTGTCCATGGTCTAAAACAAACACATGTATATACAGGTTATCATGTATGGTGTCCATGGTCTAAAACAAACACATGTATACACAGGTTATCATGTATGGTGTCCATGGTCTAAAACAAACACATGTATACACAGGTTATCATGTATGGTGTCCATGGTCTAAAACAAACACATGTATACACAGGTTATCATGTAAGGTGTCCATGGTCTAAAACAAACACATGTATACACAGGTTATCATGTAAGGTGTCCATGGTCTAAAACAAACACATGTATACACAGGTTATCATGTAAGGTGTCCATGGTCTAAAACAAACACATGTATACACAGGTTATCATGTAAGGTGTCCATGGTCTAAAACAAACACATGTATACACAGGTTATCATGCACTGTTGACGGACAGACGATGAACTCTGCACCATGACATAAGCTCGTTACTGCAAATTGTTGTCAAGGTTACTTAAAATTTGCCCGTTAATCTGTTTTTTATTGCAAGTATAAACTTTTGAGATGTACCTTATGTAGGCTTTCTGCAGTCATAATCCTTTTAAATTTAACGAAATGATTAATGCTTTTCACCATTATTGACCTATTGTTTTAGTTCTGTTTTTATCATTCTTCTGCATCCGAAGTTGTATACAAAGGATGTCCAAAATGGTAAGAGACACACAAATGAACGTGTCACCATGGTGTATGACATAAGTTGAAGGTGTGACAGCAGCATTCTTATGGTGGTCAAAAATCCAATATGGTGGCAATTACCTAACTTCCGGTTTAAAACTTATAGAGAATACATGGTTAGTATCTTACAATACAAGGTTTATTTTGGTGCGAGACTTAGGAAAGCCGAGATGACTTGGCAAAGCCTCGTCACGAAAGCTGAGATGACAAGGCTTTGCTGAGTCATATCGGCTTTTCTAAATCTCGCACCAAAATAAACCTTGTATTGTAAGATACTAACCATGTATTCTGTTTATCCTGCAACTATTATGACATTCAAAAACGAAAGCAAATCGCGGCCTATAGACCTAGTATTGGATCTATAGTATGCTGAGATAAAGGGCTATCAAGTTTATTAATATGACTATGATCTTCATTCAAGGTCACATGGGCCAAATAACCTTAAACCTTTACACTACTTTTTGTCAAGTTCTAAAAGGCCTAGAGACCATATATTGGACATGTTACATCCTGAGTTAAAGGGTTATCATGAATATTTTTATCTATATGAATGACCTTGACCTAATTCCTTGTCTGTCGGTAAAAAGCCTGTCAAATTGTCCAATGAGAATTTCTTGTAGACTTTGAAAATTTAACATATTCCATCAGACATGTCTTACCAGGTACTTGATGTTTGCTGACAAAGGCAGTAGATGTTGATGGATCATGCTGTGAAAGTGAGTTGATACGACCACATGGGGACACGCCCTCTTCATATCATCCCAGTACGAAATGCTGGAGCACAGCAGAGACAGTCCATCTGTCTGGAAATAGATGTACTGAGGTTTTGTAAGTTTCTTAAATTGTAGACACAAAAAATATTGTTTTCATTGGAATATATATTGTTCGAGATCGACAACAGATCTGTACATGTTTGGGTGTCTACAACAATGTTCAAGCAAATGATAAAAAATCCTCTAATATTCTGTTTAAATGATTGTTTTTAATATATCTTAGAATTTATTTCCATTTCCAGTGATTAATGCATGTATCATTACACAAAGTATAAGATTAACATATATATGTGAAAGACATATCAAAATCACTTTGTATGTTTTGATTTAGACGATAATGCATTGGTTTCTTATTATAGAACAACGACGATCGGTATTGAAGGTCCATACCACCCACATCATACAGCGTGTACAGTTGTGCATTCACACCACTGTTGAGGATTTTGTTAAGTGTAACCTTATCAGAGAGACTATTATACGATTCAGTAAATCTAGTTACAACAAAATGTTAAGATTATATCCAAAATTAAAGAGAGATTATATAGACAAAGTACATTGATATATATTATAGGGTTAGATTTGTTGGATTTTTTTTTATAATATCCTAAGCCATATGGATAATATCAAGCATGAATCTTTAGAGTGATCTATTTACCATTGATGTGCCTTTGCCAAACTCATCCACAAGAACCAATGATTTATCTGTAGCATTTCTCAAACTCTCAGTGATCTGAAAAAATTACATTGAAATTCTACATTATAATTCATCCTTTACACTCTTTAAACAAGGGCCCAATGGGCCTGAACTGCTCACCTGCTATCTGGTAACGAGTCATTAGGACTTTCTATGTATGAACCAGGTAATATAAGGTGTTTAGGCTCTTGTTTCTTGATAGAAAGTTGTTTAAAGATTTCAACCTATTTGACTCCTGTGACTTTGAATTAAGGTCAAGGTCATTCATTTAAGAATGAATTTTGTAGCCCTTCATCCAAGCAAGCTATAAGCCAAATATCAGGACTCTAGGTCTCCAACTTTTAGGGAAGATGTTGTTTAAATAGAAAAGCTGACTCACTGCTGGACGAAGGACACCGCACCATGGCATAAGCTCACCTGCAGGTGCGCTAAAAATATGAGTTGCTTTTCTTGCATCACCAATTACAAAGTTATTAGCTATATAATGGTGCTGCAGTTTACCAGTATATCGTTATATTGCAATACATTGGAAAACGATAAAATATGTTATGTAATAATATGTATAATGCTATGTACCGCTTTTTCAACGATACATACAAGACTTGTGTTTAATGTTATTACCGTTCGTCATGCGAAGTATTTGGTTATTATATGTTGCCTGCTTTCATTTTCACGTTTCTTGGAAATTTTGACTGACTGATCAAAGTCTGCATCACTTGGGTGTTTGTAAGCCGACGTGCCATTGCCACACGCAAACAAACATCGAACTAACATTGATTCAAAACAGCATGGCAAAACAAAACACGGTTAACAAAATTTATCATGAGTCATGGACTGGAATCTTTTAAAACAAATGATGCCGTGTGTCTTGATGAAAATGAGAAAATGTCTTTAATCTTTATGTTTTTTGAATACATTGATTACATTCTAATCTTTCTCATTCAACACATTCAATATTCATTACAATTGGTAATAATTCAAAATCATGATAGTAGATAGTTGTTTCATTTTTGATTTATTTTATATATTTTAGATGACAAGATATGTCATGTTTTTCTGGTTGTTATTGATTTTGTTTATCAACCTTTCATTCAAGTTTAAAAATACAATGATAATAAATGAACCATTTGTGTTAACTGTAGATTGTGTTGCTTCAAATGAATCATGAAAACATACAAAAGTCAAGATTTTGTATAAATTCATATTGAAAAAATAATTTGGTTCACAGTAAAGTTTTGATCCAAGTTCTACGTGCATGGGGGTCAATATATTGCTATACATATTGCAATAAATCAACACAATATTGCAATATATCGCAATAGCATTTTACCATATTGTGGCACCCCTAATAGCTATTCTTCACCTGATTGATGTCGATCATAAAAGTGGAGAGTCCGACTGAGACACTCTCTAGAGAATGTATGCGTGTGAAGATCCTGTCAAACATTCCAATGGTTGCTTGTTCTGCGGGCACAAAACTGCCAATGTGGGCGAGGTATACAATCAGACCGACCTAAAACCAAAAGTTACATGATAATCACTTTTCATCAGGCACTAGGCAGCATGAGGCATTTTCCTGCTAGACAGTTAATTCTGATTTAGCCTTACTTAGCCATTGTTGTGTTTTGCTTTTGATGTACACGTATAGTAAAATACTGTTATAATGAACCTCTGGGTACTTCCTTATAAGCATACAGTTAACCCTTGACCTATTGCCTCTTGATATTGCCGCCACCCTCATATACTGCCAGCTTGTCCCTTAGAGTGGATATCTGCACTCTTTAATACGGGGGTTTTGAGATCCGAAAACGACGTGGGTAATATGTACAATTTACAGCCGATTAGTCCCACCATCTGGTGATTATGACATCATCATTTAACCTGATTTTTGTGACTTCATCATCACTGGCAGGTGGGACTAATCGACAGTAAATTGTACATTACCCACGTCGTTTTGGGAACCTGAATCCATGTATTCACCCATTAATTCTGCCACCCTAGCATACTGCCATCCGCCTACCCCTTTCATCTTCAAATGTTTCTAGTGTTTTATTTTAGGATATAATGGAATTTTCACTTGGGAATTCCCCGGACCAGAAAAACTATTTATTTAAGTCGTTTAAAGATTTAGCCTATCTGACCCGTGTGACCTTGAATGGCGGTCAAGGTCTCATTCATTTGAACAAACTTGGTAGCATATGCTACAGGCCAAATATCAGTAGCCTTCTGGGCTTTTCGGTTATTGAGAAGAAATTGTTTGAATAAAAAATTTACGCAGGCCAGACAGCTGATAACTTTAAATGCAGTTATTGCCCAGAGAGTACCGAAGATTTTGATGACATCATTAATCACTGCATACAAGAGTACGTTCTGAACTTGTACAAACACTTGTAGGAAGAGCAGTGAAACAAATGAAGAATTTTCAAATATTTCCAGAGAAAATTAACAGTGTGGAGAGCATGTGACTGGAAATGATATGTTTCATGGAAAAATGGCAACAAACCAAGCCATTTTGGACATATTTCCCAAGTAGGACTGCTTAAATTACCATTCAAAATATATCACAATATCATGTGCATCATTTAGATTTAATTTGCACTTTTATAATGTACAACTACTATATTTGAAAATGAAATGATAAACCTCAAAAACACATTGTGTAATATATGTGAAATTATGTAGAGGAAATGTTAATTTAAGTACATATTCCTCTGTCCGTGAAACAAACCGAAATTGTCGATTGCATTATCTTTCTACAGAATGTTCTCCAAAACTGCTATGATTTCGTAGAAGAGAGTACCCAGTTAAATAAATACCATTACACAGATGGTTTTAGGCTATACATTATACGGACTGAATGACAACATAAGATGTCCTATGAGGAAAATACGCCCGAAATGGCATGGTTGGTCGCCATTTTTCCGTGAAATATATCATTTCAATATATTCACGTACCTGTCTAAGGTAGACACTTTTCCCAGAAGCATTAGGACCAGTCAGGATTTTGATCTTGCCATTTTCATAACTACTCAAGATGTCGTTAGGCACAAAAGGACTGCAACACAGCTCCTGGAGAGGATGTCTGCAACAACATATTTAATATTTCTAATCTCATAATCTAATCCATGACAAACTACATGTAGAGATTTCCTCTTCAGGTTAAAGCTTGATCTCTAAGTAAATCAGTATTAATTATTGCTAATCAAAAGCTCCTACAATGTCAAAGAATAGACCATTAATGTATGAATTTAAGCTATTCTAAAGTCATTTGTTAAAATTTCACTACTGAGTCATTTTTTTTTTTAGAAAATATGGAATACCATATAAGACCTAAGTTAAAATTTCACATATGAGCCAAAAGTTTTCTGATGAAATGGAATACCATATACATGTATACATGTATATATCATATTAGACCTAATAAGTTTTATGAAACAGACTATACTTTTGAAGTCAAGTATCCTACAGTTCAAAGGAATCGATAAATTAAGTTTTTCAACTGTGTAACCATTTTAAAATCAGCATTTTGTCAAAACTGAAAGTCGTCTTTGTAATTAGCTGAATCTATATTACCGAATATTGCCTTCGAAATACGGCCAATTCGCTCGACAAAATCGCAGAAAATGCACCTGATGACCACCACATATAGGCAAGTATAAATACTTAATACCTTTAAATCATGTATACATTTCATATTTTATCACCAACTTTACTCAGTTATATCTATATTTTATCGACCTTAATTAATAGTTTTATAGCATTCTTCTAGTCAACGCTATCACTGAAAATAACAGTAAATTAGAGTCTGCAATTTTTCAAGCCAATGTATTACGTACTATTATTAATGGTTACAATTTTCGACTTATATAACTTTTTTTCTAAACTCATATTTTATTGGACAATCATCATGTATGACAATGGTGAACCAGCAAGTAATACTTGTATCAACGTTTCAGTATCTTATCACGTTTTGTTTTGAAAAGTTACAAACGTCAACGTCATGACAAATGCAGAAACATTTTATGGTCACCCTGATTAGGGAAGGTGCCCTCTTTGGGTCAAATACGGTATTGAATATTTATCAATACAAATTTAATTGAAAATGTTTTATCAAGAAAAGAAAATGGACTGACCTGCCTTGTTTGACGTTGATGATAGTCTCCTGGACTAGCTTTGGTCTCACATAGTTATAATCCCGCGCACACTGGGCCAGGGTGACTAGACTAAACATTAACATATACACCTGTGACTACTGATGGCTTTAAATGGAAACTTCACTGTGGAATCAAAGTATTGTACTCCTAACAAACATTATTGTCAAGTGCAAAAGTAACCACATTGTAATCCATGTTTTTGTAATAATTTTACAGTAAAATTTGTGCGTTAAACTAGGGACGTAGATGAGAAGGATAAATCACTCCAGGTTTTGGACACATGCATCGTGAACTCTTTTGTGTTTGTGGATTGATCATTCCCAACCTTATTTGAATGGGATGAAAAATGGAAATAGTTACCTAAATAGAACAAAATTTTCAAATATTTTTTTTTCTGTAAAAACCAATTCTAGAAAATCTACTACCTCCTTAACTGATATTGACCTGGGACCAACTCCCTGTTGTTCAGCCCATTGTAAGCCAAAAAAATAAGATCATTTACTGACATATCCATGGTTATATGCATGTAATGCATATGTAACCGAAATATCATATTTTGATATTTATTTTTGGATTCTGATAACGGTTATCTTAAGGTCGAATTAAGCCGATATGCGCCTTACCTTTTTATGAATCTACATTTTTTTTTAGTAAAGTCTAGGTCTTACAAGTTCATATTTAGCAAAGTACATGTATAACATTAAATGAAGTAAAGAATTAGACATCAGCCATTTGGATTAAAATCAGATTTAGGTAGCACAAAAGAGGATTGTTCAAGTGACCAAAAAAGCTATATATATTTTCTAAATAAACACAACACAATACAGGGCAGCACAGTTGGTCCATCTCTTCGTTATCAAAATTCAGTTTCATATCTCATTTACTAAAGGAGTCACGTTTTTTTTTTTTTTAATTTCTAATGCTGTGAAACAGCATTCTTAGGTACGCTCGGCGAGCCTGTGCACATCAAAACAATGAAACCACTCCGCGATGAAATTTAAAAGTTGTTTTGTTCATTTCACATAATACTTGATAGTATGAAAAAATAAAACCCCAATATTCAAAACCACAGACATAGAATTTGTACATATGTATACACCATGAATGGAGTGTTTTAAGTATTCAGTTGGGACTCTATGATATTTGTATTACTCCGAGAACACTGGTCTCCCGAAAATCACGAACAACGCCTTCTTCGCTGTCTTCCTCCGCGACAGACTTTCGATGGATTTTGGATTGTGTATGTTTATTTAAATTTTACGTAATTCATGCTAATGATCGATTATTGTAATCAAATGTTAGGAAGGTAACTGCAAAAGAAAGTTCTTATAACGCTTATAAAGTTTTTTGTGTTGGTTGTATTGACGAACTATATCTGAGATATTATTGCGCAGTAAAAGTTAATAGTTTTTAGTACGTACGTTTTCCTCCCTTGATCTGTCACTGGGAGTTCTGTCTTTTGTTTATCGACAACTGCGGTATATTGAAAGGGGAAAAGTACCAAATCTATCAACATAAAATTACAAAATATAATGATAATATAGATCTATTTATGTACGGGCAACTTAAAAGTGACTAAATAAACTTATATTGCCGTGTAATGTACTGTTCGCACTGTTCGCACTGTTTTTCCAGTCTTGATGATAGCTTCAAGCTAATATGACTGTCCTTAATAAATGTATTAACATAAATAGATCTATATTATGTACGGTAGCCTTATGAAGACTTGCTAAAGTCCGATGTATTGCAGGGAGTTTTCATGATGTTAGCGTTCTTATGGATTCAAAAGAAATTTGACTGTTATAAGTAACCGAATAATGTACCCTTTACTTGACACACGATAAAGTTCTGCACGATAATATCTCGCCAACCAGTTACTGTTAGGCTTACGAAGACTTGCTAAAGTCCGATACATTACATGAAGTTTTCTTGATGTTAACGGCTAGCGTTCTTGTGAATTTAAAAAGAAATCTGAGTGATATACGTAATGAAATAGTGTACCTTTTATTTGGCAAAAGTATCTGGCTATGATTTATTAGTCAAAAGTCGTCAAAGCAACCCATGTTAGTTTTCTAAAAAGGAAACCAAAACATATCCGGAAATGGTGATATTTCTAATGTTATATATTTCCGAAAATATTCTTCAATGTTAAGTGGATATCAAGATACGAAAATGTTCACTTATTATTTTTTTGTCTTTGAAGAAACATTGATGAAATTGATAATTTAGTAATTAATAAAGAATTATAAAAAATGATACTCAGATTCTGAACAGTTTTATTAGAAACATATATACATATATGTATTTGTGTTTCTGGTTTCATTGGTGTTGAAATCGTTATTTCAAAAATAATTTAAAAAATAAAATATTACAGTTTTTTTCAGGATAATAAGTTATTCGACTTATTGTTCTTGAAAAACTTCATATATCATAAAATAAATAGGGTATATCGTAAATATTTTTTGTTAAATTCCGAAATTCAACACTGCACACTTATGTATAGTTTACTAAATTCTATATTTAAATGAATAACCAATTTCTTTATTAATTCCTTTGTTTGAGTCCTTCATTCACAGCATCTATGAGTGGCCTTGGCACTTTGATTCATTTCTAACAAGGTGTAATACAGAGGTTTCGAGATCCTAAAACGATGTGGGTGAAGTACAATTTACCGTCGATTAGTCCCACCATCCGTGAATTATGACATCATCATTTCACATGAATTTTTTGTGAGTTAATAATCACCGGAAGGTGAGACTAATCGACGGTAAATTGTACTTTACCTAAGTTGTTTTGAGAATTACAAAAAACCCATATTAATTGAGCTATAATTGTAAAATAATACCAGTCCAGTTCAGCGCACAGGTCCATCACATCGATAAGTACCCTGGAATGCTCAAGGATGGTGTTTTGCAACTTATGCATAATGCTGTTTTCCTGATCTGCAAATAAATGTGAAGTGTTTGGCTCAAATTTTACGCTAAATCAAGGCAAAAGCCTGCTGGTTTTTTTTGTTCTTCATATTAAAACCATTTAGGTATACATAAAATAAAGACTTTTGTCCCGAACAGCATTCAACTAAATTTGAAAAATCATATTTTAGCAGATCAGTCATGAGTGTACTCCTTTTATTCGATCAATTATCTAATTTTTGTTTGCTTGATTGGTTTAAATACTTTCAAAAATCAATAGTTTATGATGAGGTGAAAATGGTATAAAGCAAGTATATTACTAATCCAAAATAAATTCAAAGTAAAATCAAAAATCATTTCTATGGAATATATATTCAGCCACGATAGGGCCTTCTTCAGCCCAAAAAAACAATAGTTTATGAGATTCATAAAAGTTTAGTGAGACAATGTCTTGATTAAACATCGAAAATTATCTGTCAATTATTAATTAGGATAGCATTTAGGCCTACCTGTTATTTCACACTGTGTATCACCCAGAAGGGTATCCAACTCTGAATGACAATATGACAAATTAACATAAAAATATTTCTAAAATGGTGTAATGTGTACCCATAATGAAAATATTTTTTTGAAGCATTTTTCACAAAATTTGCCAAAGTTTAGATACAGAATGTCATAATTAAAGAATTGTGTTAACATTTTTTGGCCCCAAGCACCTGCAGCCTCTTTATAGATTAATGTGAGCATGTAAATAAATGGCAATAAGATGGCTTAGTATGATCTTATAATTTGGTAAAATAGTGAAAAAATAATAATGCAAACTCTGTATAGAGTAAGTAATTTTATTTTGATTACATTCCAGATAATGCTTTAATTGCTGATTAGGAAAAGGCAGTCGACTCAGTTAGTTGGAGTTTTATTGATAATGTACTTAATTTTCTTAAATTTTGATAAAGGTATTAGAAATTGGGTAATAATACAATATCTGCTATAAATTTATATGGCAATCTATCCCCATTTTGCAGACATTTCATTCAGATTTGTTCACTAATGTGTATTTAATATCAAAGAAATATAATATGTATACATATATGTACAATGCAGGGTCAATATTTTATTTATTTTTTATATATGGATAATATGAAAACTGGATGGACACATACATGTATATACATTTACATTTGTAATTCAAAATGGTTTATTGTCAATAACTATTCTAAGAGTGCATTTAACAAAACATAAATATTAACTATAAACAAGAGATCCCAGCAGGATCTTAGCGCCCACCATAGAATGATTTATGTCTGACAATAGAAAGTGAAATATTTTCTCTACTTTTTAAACTACCAAAATCCAAGATGGCTGTCTGTTGGTGAACTTGTTGACTGATCAGTCCAAAAAGCAACATGCACAACTAGGGTCCCAGGGGAACCTACATATCGTTTTCGACCCAATAAGCACACAGGACATTTAACAAGAGCTGTTGGAGAACAGCAAAGCTCGCCTATTCAGAAGAAGTTGATGTTCAAGTATTTACTATTTAAACATGGAAATATGACAAATTAACAGACTCAAAAACCCCCTAAAGGGCCCCAAATTGGTTGTATTATCACGTTCAGCATCCATACACATTAGGAAAATAAAATCATAAACATTTATGGTGACTTAAGCTTAAACAATAGACAAAATAGAAACTTGCTCAAAAACTTGAACGCGGAAATATGACAAATTAACAGACTCAAAAAACCCATAAAGGGCCCCAAATTGGTTGTATTATCACGTTCAGCATCCATACACATAAGGAAAATAAAATCATAAACATTTATGATGACATAAGCTTAAACAATTGACGAAACAGAAACTTGCTCAAAAACTTTAACGTGAAATGGGACGCCAACGCTGACGCCGACGCAGACGCCGGGGTGACAACATTAGCTCCCCCTATTCTTCGAATAGGCGAGCTAAAAAATTGATAAAATGAAAAGGTGCTCAATAAGACGAAATGATTGCAAACCTATACAGTTTTGTGTAGTTTTGGTCTTTATTTATACCCAGACAATTGAAATTGATGCCTCAAAAAGGAGGAGGGGCGCTTATAGGGACATGGGCGTTTATTGGGTCGACTATCGCGGTAACAAACTTCAACTATCAAAATTCAAGATGGCTGCCATTCGGCCATCTTGTTGGCTGATCAGTTCCAAAATGCAATATGCACAACTAAAGCCCTAGGGGAAATTACATGTGAAATTTGAGAAAGACATCTCTAGTACTTTCTGAGAAATGGTGATAGGAACTTCAATTATCAAAACCCAAGATGGTTGCCAGTTAGCCATCTTGTTGACCGCTCAGTCCTAAATGCAATATGTACAACTGGGGACCTATGGGAACCTACATGTGAAATTTAAGAAAAACTTCTTTAGTAATTTCTGAGAAACAGTGAAAACAACAGTTGTTAACTGACGGATTGAAGGACGAACAACGGACCACGAACGAAAAGCGATCTGATAATGGTTGGCTAAAAAGAACTCTGAACGTCATACCTCTGGTGCTAGCACTTTTATAGTGAAGCATACTGTTGGATAAAAACTGGGAGTAAAAAAGTGACATTGAGTTACCTTCAACTGCTGTTATACACAACAAAAAAAACGATTTCAAAGTTTACAATTTACTTTACACCAATTTATCTCCCTTGCACTGTGTGTCAGATCAATATGATGCTTTTTTAACAGATTTATTTTTAATTCACAATGAAGTCTGGAGATTGATGTGAGCTTGGATACAAATGGCCTTAATGGTCATATAACATCTATGGCACAATATAGTTAAATAGGAAAAGAATCAAATATACAGTATTTCTAAAGATGGTGATTTTAACATTTAATCTTTACACAAGATCCCAAGGCAATACCAAGCAATCTTTAATAAAAGAAGTTTAATTTCTAATATAATTGATGATTTTGACCTTGAATGAAGGTCAAGGTCATTGCGGTGATTTTAATATACAAGATAGCACTTGTCCAATATCAATTTATCTAGGCCTCTTAGCTATAAACAAGAAGTTGTTAAAAGATTTTTTCCTATTCATATACAAGATAGCCCTTGTCCAATATCAATGTATCTAGGCCTCTTAGCTATAAACAAGAAGTTGTTAAAAGATTTTTTCCTATTCATATACAAGATAGCCCTTGTCCAATATCAATGTATCTAGGCCTCTTAGCTATAAACAAGAAGTTGTAAAAGATTTTTTCCTATTCAACCCCATGACATAGAATTAAGGTCAAGGTCATTCATTTGAACAAATTTGGTAGCCCTTTGTCCCAGCATGTCACAGGCATAATATCAGGTCTCTAGATCCGTTAGTTATTCACAAGAAATCTTTTAAAGATTTTAGCCTATTTGACCCCTGTGACCTTGAACGACGGTCAAGGTTATTCATTTGAAAAAACTTTGCAGTCCAGCATGCTATAGGCCAAATATCAGTACCCTGGACCTTTTGATTATTGAGAAGTCTTCTGAATGACAAGTTTACAAACAGAGGACGGCCCACTGCGGACAAAGACGGACGAAGCATGATGACTATAGGTCATCCGGACTCTTCAGGTTAGATGACCTTAAAACGAGAAAGATTCCTTTTTTAAGCGTACTTTCTGAGAAATAGCTGTAAAAAGAATTGTTAACAGATGGATGCATGGATCACAGACGACGAATGAAAGCTAGCGACTTGAAAGCATGACGGCGGATGAAGCATAATAGCTATAGGTGATTCTCCGCTCACTCCCTTTCACTTATATGGTGATTTAATTACTGATAATGATATAACAGTAACTCACCATAAACTCCAGTCCAGGAATAGCATAGTCTGCTTCAGATTCCATACGTTCCATCTTTGGGATGGCCAACAGGTAGCCCAGCTGTAGATATATACAGATCTGATTCATACAAGTGGAGCGACACCTCAAGGATGTCAAAAATGGAAGGGAATGGTAAGTCTTTACCAACTTAACCCATATACATCCCTAGTGGCCAGTTCACTTATCTGCATTTACCAGAGCACATTATGAAGGTTGTCTGCAAAGCTTTGACATTTCATAAAGACATTATAGATTTCATAAAAAGAAAGTTTAATGCTAAATATTTTCATCATTTTTTTTTTCAATTATTCTGAGACTAAAGATTTACTTTGAAATAAACTTGCATTATTATGCATACTCACATGTGATATAACACACTACAATTTCATACCATATCAAACCATACAAAAGGCCCATGGGCCTTAACGATCATCTGAGTGTTAATACTATTTATAGTAGAACTAAAATACACAGTAAGTTGTTTGTTTAAAGATTTTAGGCTATTTGACCCTTCTGACTTTCCATGAAAGTCAAGGGCATTCATTTGAACAAACTTGGTAGCCCTTCATGCCAGCATGCTGTAGGCCCAATATGAGTACCCTGGGCCTTTTGGTTATTGATAAGAAGTTATTTGAATGAAAAGTTTACACACACAGCACAGCACACGATGACAGACAGGGCATTCAAACTCGCAACCCAGAAATGAAGGGCTTAAATGTGATAATATGTTGACAGATCTTGAACACTCGGTTTCAACATGGCCCCCGAAAACTTGAAACTTTTTATCATGAATTAATTTAAGTTGGTTTACAGTATTCTTCCACTATACCAATCTACAATGTAGACCAATTGTCACCTTAAGACTAGTGGCACACTTACTTACAGCTGTAAATATATAAGTATTCTCACCTGGGGAAGGTAGATGACATTACATTCTGTGATTTCGTCACTGAGTCTGTCAAGCTCCTCTTTGGCTACTTTGGTCATGAAATCGGGAAGACCACTGTATGTCCTCTTTCCTATCACAATATGTAATAACAAGATTTGTCAGAGGGATCTTAGCACCCACCATTGAATGATCTACCGTATTCGACCCAATAAGCGCCCTATCCCAATGATCTACCATATTAGACCCAATAAGTGTCCTAACCCAATGATCTACCGTATTCGACCCAATAAGCGCCCTATCCCAATGATCTACCGTATTCGACCCAATAAGTGCCCTAACCCAATGATCTACCGTATTTGACCCAATAAGTGCCCTAACCCAATGATCTACCGTATTTGACCCAATAAGTGTCCTAACCCAATGATCTACCATATTTGACCCAATAAGTGTCCTAACCCAATGATCTACCGTATTTGACCCAATAAGTGCCCTAACCCAATGATCTACCGTATTTGACCCAATAAGTGTCCTAACCCAATGATCTACCGTATTTGACCCAATAAGTGTCCTAACCCAATGATCTACCGTATTTGACCCAATAAGTGTCCTAACCCAATGATCTACCGTATTTGACCCAATAAGTGTCCTAACCCAATGATCTACCGTATTAGACCCAATAAGTGCCCTAACCCAATGATCTACCGTATTCGACCCAATAAGTGCCCTAACCCAATGATCTACCGTATTTGACCCAATAAGTGTCCTAACCCAATGATCTACCATATTAGACCCAATAAGCACCCTATCCCGATGATCTACCGTATTCAACCCAATAAGCGCCCTAACCCAATGATCTACCATATTAGACCCAATAAGTGTCCTAACCCAATGATCTACCGTATTTGACCCAATAAGTGTCCTAACCCAATGATCTACCATATTTGACCCAATAAGTGTCCTAACCCAATGATCTACCATATTCAATCCCAAATTAAGTGTCCTAACCCAATGATCTACCGTATTTGACCCAATAAGCACCCTATCCCAATGATCCACCATATTCGAACCCAATAAGCATGCCCTATTCCCATTTGACAATGATGTCCACCATGATTCGAAACCCAATAAGCACCCTAATCCCAATGATCCACCATATTCGACCCAATAAGCATCCTATCCCAGTGATCTACCATATTTCGACCCAATAAGCACCCTATCCCAGTTGATCTTACCATATTCGACCCAATAAGCACCCTATCCCAATGATCTACCATATTCGACCCAATAAGCACCCCTATCCCAATGATCTATCGTATTTGACCCAATAGGCACCCTATCCCAATGATCTACCGTATTTTACCCAATAAGCGCCCTATCACCAATGATCTACCGTATTTTGACCCAATAGAAGCACCCTATCCCAATGATCTACCGGTATTTAGATCCCAATAAGCAATAGCCCTATTCCCAATGATCTACCATAGCTTAGACCCAATAAGCGCCCTATCCCCAATGATCTACCGTATTACCGACCCAATAAGCACCCTATCCCAATGATCTACCGTATTTCGGACCCAATAAGCACCCTATCCCAATGATCTACCGTATTTGACCCAATAAGCACCCTATCCCAATGATCTACCGTATTTGACCCAATAAGCACCCTATCCCAATGATCCACCATATTAGACCCAATAAGCGCCCTATCCCAATGATCTACCGTATTTGACCCAATAAGTGCCCCTAACCCAATGATCTACCGTATTCCACCCAATAACCGCCCTAACCCAATGATCTACCGTATTCGACCCAATAAGCACCCTATCCCAATGATCTACCGTATTTGACCCAATAAGCACCCTATCCCAATGATCTACCGTATTTGACCCAATAAGCACCCTATCCCACTGATCTTTCGTATATTGATCCGATAAGCGTCCTATTCCAATGATCTATTGTATTCGACCCAATAAGCGCCCTATCCCAATGATCTACTGTATTTATCCTTGTAAGCTCACATATCCCTATAAGTACCCCTCCTCTTTTGAGGCCTCCATTTCAATTGCCTGGGCTTGAATAAAGAACAAAACTGTATAGGTTTGCAATGATGTTGTCATATTAAGCACCTTTTCACATCCTGGGCACTTATTGGGTCGAACAAGGTATGTAAGTCACAGGAAGCACTTAAGAGCATTTTTCCCTTCTTCCTATTTTAATTTTTTATACAGCCAGAGCAAATGGTATGTTTTAAAGAATTGGCAGCTAGACATTTCAATTGGCAAAATCCAATATGGTCATAATTAGTCCAGTTTCAATATGCACAACAAGGCCAAAGCGGAACATATATCCGGGAATATAATACTTTCAGGGAGATCTTTTTTAGATACTTTTTCGGAAACCGTGATAACAAACTTTAGTTTTCAATATCAAAGTCTGAGACCCCAAGGCCATGAAATCCACAACTTTTGTCAAGGGTCTTAAGACCTTTCTATCTGTGAAGAGTATTTAATTCTACCACATCTGCGAGCAAAGAAGAAGATTTTTTTTAATTAGAAGAAGATTTTTTAAATTTTTGTCAATTTTACGCCTTTCAGCCCCTTCCACAGCCCCCTATCCTACAGGTTTAATGCATCATTCTACCTCTAGGGGAATATAAAGGGAAAAGCACTGTCCTATATCACAGGTCGACTTCCACAATAACACATTTGACATTTGTATATCTAATAGGTCAGAATTCTAACATTTGTGTGTTCCTGTACAATAACAATAGTGTGTAAATAATAAGACCTACGCTCATCCAGTCCTGAGTCCACTCCAGCCTTCACCACAAATCGTCCTTGACTGCTACTCTCCTCAAAATCAACCTGAAACCGCAAATAGCAGTAAATTAATTAATTAACTAGAAATATATCTGTTAGACATTAAGTGCTCACTAAATACTTCCTAACCTTAATTTCTGCTATGAAATCATCCTCTGCAACAGGTGTACGTAGCACTTTCACTCATTATCCTTGGGACTATTGCAAGGAGATGGTTTACGCCCTTGGTGCATTGTAATAAATACTTTCCTTTACTTCATCAGAACTTGAAATGTGAAATTACTTTGAAGTTCTTTGTTACATAAAAATGTGTTTATTATCATAATGATATTGATACGATAAACTTGTTTCGTTGTTCAAAATAGTCGTCCGCTAGAACACCGTCCAGTCTCTGTGCACGTGGTGACTTACCTGTGTCATGCTTGAACGCCTTTCTGGGGTACATTAGATCTAGAGCTCAGACACTCAGACTGACATTTTATAATGTGTTTTTTATTCTGTTTCTCTCACCAAAAGCTGTGTAATTTTATAAATATATTAATTAGAACTGCAGCAAATGCGGTCTATGGTCACAGGGTTTAGTGAGCGATAGTACAACGTACACCTAGGACCTAGGACAATGTGAAATAAATTTAATATGTGGCCGGTACTAAAAGTTATCCATTTCATCACTTTCTTTTATTGACTATGTAAACCTGAATTGCATTGTATTGTTCCAGAAGTTTCCAAATTAAAGTCAATGAGATGCGTAGAATATCTTGACCGATGCAAGAGTTTGTATGATACACCGCTTGAAGTTTACACAAAACAAATGCGTTTAGCATTGTGAAATGTCACTGTTGTTAATTCATAGTAGATTAACGCTGACAAGTATATCTTAATATATGTTCTTGAAAGTTTGGTGTCACTAAATCATGGCAAAATCTACTAAACGCTAAAAGACACTGATTTCCGGTATCGCTTGCGCAGTTGGAATCTGCGCATAGCGGATGTACACAGACGCTACACCCGACAAGGAAAATAATAGTATGAGTACACTCGCACTAAAAATATTATTCATGTTTGACTGTTATTCTGTGAGTCTAGGTAACAAAGTCATCACACAGCTATTTTTTTAATAATTTTTTTTGATAATGGCATGCTAGTTATAGAATGGCAATTTTTTGGAATAAAAGGCATTAACGGTCATCACCTTGGCAACAGTCATATCGGAAATTAATTAGAAATGGTGTCATGGTGGCTATCTTGGATTTAGGAACAACCCCTAAAATAATAACACATGGTCAGGATCACACCAGGATAATTTCAGACAAGTTTCAGCCAAATCCCACAAGTAGAATGAAAAGAAGTTCAAATGTGTTTTCAAGATGGCGGCTGTGGTAGCCATCTTGATATTTAGAACTACCCAAAAAATAATGACACTTGGTAGGGACCACGTCAGGATCATTTCAGGCAAGTTTCAGCCAAATCTCATTGATAACTTAAGAAGAAGTTGTGGTGACCATCTTAGATTTGGGATCGACCCAAAAAATAACAACTCTTTGTCAGGACCAATACATTCAGGCAAGTTTCAGCTAAATCACATTGGTAGAACTGGAGAAGGAAGTTAAAAATGTGAAAACATTACACATGGTCCACGGAAAACTACGACGGACGAAACATGATGACGCTTCGGGTCAGATGGCATAAAAAGTTCAGTTTGACTATACTTACAATTTTACTGACAAGAGTAGCAATGCGATGTAAATCATCTGTAAAGCAAGTGGCTATCTGTAATAAAGATGAAGCAAAAGTCTTTAGGAAGGGGCTAGTGTGTTTTACTCAGCTAATTTATACACAAGAATTTAACATAGAGTTAACAATTTACTGCATCAAGCAAAAACTGCAGAGAACTATACAACATTATACAAGAGGCCCCATGGATGGGCCTTAACGGCCATCTGACCATTAATGCAATATATATTAGAACTGAAATACACAGTAAATTGCACATTTAATGATTTTAGCCTTTTTGATCCGTGTGACTTTGAATGAATGTAAAGGTCATTCATTTTAACAAATTTGGTAGCCCTTCATTCTACCATGCTATAGACTTAAAATCAGGTCTCCAGGTTTCGTAGTTATTGACAAGATGTCATTTAAAGATTTTAACCTTTTTCACCCCAGTTACCTTGCATGAAGGTCAAGGTCATTTATGTGAAAAAAACTTGGTAGCACTTCATCCCAGCATGGTATAGGCTTACCATCTAATATCTAGGTTTCTCAGTTATTAACTAGAAATCTTAGCCTTTTAGCCTTTTTGAACCCTGTGAACTTGAATGAAGATCAAGGTTATTCATTTGAACAGATTTGGTAGCCCTTCATCTCAACATGCTACAGACCCAGCATCAGGTCTATACGGCTAAATTAGTAATTGATAAGAAGTTGTTCAACAATTTTTAGTCTATTTGACCCCCGTTAGCTTGAATAAAGGTCAAGATCATTCATTTGAACGAACCTGGTAGCCCTTCATGCTAGCATGCTGCAGCCAATATGAGTATCCTGTACTTTTCGGTTATTGAGAAGAAGTTGGTGTCAATGAAAAGTTTACGCATTTCCTATTTTGCTGGTCGAGATCTCACCTTTTTGAAGATGTCTATTCCTTGCTTCTGAGCTCTACATACATCTCCTATATATATGGCATGGTAGACTGTCTGTGAAGAAAATGTTTAGTAGATAGATTAATGTTTGGAAGTTTGTGATAGACAAAGTAAAACCCTATAAAGCCAGTAAAATAAAATATACTTGGTAGTGAATGAGTGAATGTTTCCTTTTGGCTGTTACAATATATAACCTGTTACTTATATAAATTCATTACTTTTGATAATACATACAATCTTTTGTACAATTTTTATGCCTTTCTCTGTAGTATTTCTGTAATGTTTTCAGTTTTCTGAGGAATATAGGGAATGAAAAGAAGTTGAAAGAGAGAAAAAATATTGGTAGATGTGATGATTGTTGCATCAGTATCAAGTTTTATTCCTGCTTTATAAACAAGAGATCCCAGAGTGGCGCCCACCAAAGAAATGCCTTCAGTCCCAAAATGTAATATGCACAACTAGGACCCTAGGGGAACCTACATCTACAATTTAAGACAGATTGCTTCAGTACTTCCTGAGAAATAGCTGTAACAAACTTCAACTATCAAAATCCAAGATGGCGGCTATCGGTCACCTTGTTCACCGAATGGTCTGAAAATGCAATATGCATAATTGGATCCCAAGGGGAACCTACCTATGAAATTTGAGAAGAATCCCTTCTGTACCTTCTGAAAAATAGCGGTAACAAACTTTAATTGTCAAAATCCAAGATGGCCGCCTGTCAGCCATCTTGTTCACCGATCGGTCCAAAAATGCAATATGCACAACTATGGCCCTAGGGAAACCTACTTGTGAAATTTGAGACAGATCCCTTTAGTACTTTCTGTGAAATAGCGGTAAAAACCTTCAATTGTCAAAATCCAAGATGGCGGCCTGTTGGCCATCTTGTTGACCGATCGGTCCCAAAATGCAATATGCATAACTAGGGCCCAGGTGGAACCCACATGAGAATTTTGAGACAGATCCCATCAGGGCTTTCTGACAAATAGTGGTAACAAACTTCGACTATCAAAATCCAAGATGGTCACCAGGCGACCATCTTGTTCACCGATTTGTCCAAAAATGCAATATGCACAACAAGGTCCCTAGGGGAACCTACATATGAAACTTGAGAAAGATCCCTTGAGTACTTTCTGTGAAATAGCGGTAAAAACCTTCAATCCAAGATGGCAGCCTGTTGGCCATCTTGTTGACCGATCGATCCCAAAATGCAATATGCATAACTAGGGCCCAGGGGGAACCCACATGAGAATTTTGAGACAGATCCCATCAGGGCTTTCTGAGAAATAGTGGTAACAAACTTCGACTATCAAAATCCAAGATGGTCACCAGGCAACCATCTTGTTCACCGATTTGTCCAAAAATGCAATATGCACAACAAGGTCCCTAGGGGAACCTACATATGAAACTTGAGAAAGATCCCTTGAGTACTTTTTTAGAAATAGCGTTAACAAGAAATGTTAACGGACGGACAGAAGGAATGACGACGGACGAAAAGCGATTTGAATAGCCCACCATCCGATGATGGTGGGCTAATAAACAGTTAAACATCGTTAATTGGCAGGACCAGTGTTCTAACTTAACTTGTATATTCAAAATAAAATACCTTATACAATGCTTGCCAGTCTCCCACCGATGCTTGAGTATTGATCATCCTGGCTACAACTCTCTAATTTGAGGAAAAAACAGTAATTTCTCCATTTGCTGTTTCACTCATTTTCAAAAGTTAAATGCAGAAGTGTACTTTACTGTGACTGATATATTTTCTCTCATACCTACACAGGTGTAATACTAGTTTATTCCATATACAATTACTCAGCTGGGACTATATCACACATGGCTACCCATGCAATTCATGACATCACGGCGTCAACACAAAGGCTGATTCACAAAGGATGGAACAGCTATTTGAACAGCCATTTTCCAAAATTGCTGGCACAACAATATTGTGACGTTACAATGATAATGATGTCATAATCAACGGCTGTAGTTCATAGACAATATGAATGCAAACTGTGCTTGGTGAGGTTATATAGTGGGACTTCAATGAAAATATATTTTAATGTTTGATAAATTGATTACTGTGAAATCATTTATTTTCGTTGGGCTCAATTTTCGTGGATTCTAAAATTTTACAATTTCGTTGGCACTTTAATTCGTGGAGAAGACCTTAATACACATTACCGTTAAAATACACAGTCGACACTGTCACCTGTATTGTTTGATCTTTCAAGCGGAACTAAGCTCTACCACACAACACAGTTACAATCACAAGCTAGAGTCGGTACTCAGCCAGTGTTTTGGTACATGTAGATGAAGTCTATGAAATTCTGAAAACTATCTTTGTTTGAACAATATTTTCCAACTTTGAACTTGTCATGCTTGTCCCTGAAATAGACCTTATGTAGTGAGGTAATAATTATCCTACATTGTATGAACGCATAAACTTACATGACATTGGTAAAGGCAGAAACATATATACATATATATATGTATATATGTTTCTGGTATAGGTATATATATATTTTCGTGGGGATGTAAATTCGTTGATTTTGGTCAAAAAACGAAATCCACGAAAATTAAACCCCGACGAAAATTAATGATTTCACAGTAAATTGATTTGCATGCAGGTATAGCACATTACCATAAAAAATAAAAATAGTGGGATACTTTAACAATAGCATCGAGGTATGAGAGAAAATACCCTTTAGTGAAACCGCCCATGCAGGTAGGAATTGATTCTGACATCATGGGTTTGCGAGTGTAACGTCATATTTTTCTGAGAATAGGATATATGAATTGCGCTCAAAAAAAAAATGACGTAACAATTGATACCTAACCGCAATAGAGCTAATTCAGTAGTAATATGTTATAAGACAGAATAGTTTTTCACTGTTAAAAGAAATTAAGCAATTGTCACTCAAACTTTAGTGTAACTATTAACGCATCACAAAACATACGACCAACAGTATACAGGTGGCAAGATTAAAGTATAAGGAGACACATTGGTATTTTTGCTGACTATGACACATGAACTAACCATTGGCAGTCAGATTTAACTCACCGAGACGTTTTTGATGTATTTGAGGCAATCAGTCAATGTTGTTAACATTTCAATGTTACATGGATTCACGAAGAATGCAATGGCATTTTGTCTCTGACTTAAAACATCTAGGTCACGAAGGGGTTGAAGGCACCACATTCTGTGACAAAATGGGATACAGCAAAATTTCACAATGTGTCAAAAGTAACCACAAACTCAAAATATGATGGAGCTAAGCTTAAATATTAAATCATTTATAACACAATCTGCCTATTTGCCTACGTGAATTTTTTGCATTATGCCACATGAAATTATTACAATTTGGATATTGATTCGAAGGTTATTTAGGATGGCAGAAAAAATTCTTCTTGTTGACTTGTTCATCATTTTGAAGAATATCATAAACTATTGACAATTTTAATAAGTATGCAACTTATCTGTTATTTATCTATAGATAATCATCTATGGAGCGCTGTTGAATATATTTTATATGTTTACAGACAAGAACCTTCATGACGTTGGACCTCTCCACCACCACCACCCAACTTACATCAACAATGTGCTCTTGTCATATATATGACTGAAAAAAGTATTGGCTATTCGCACTTATCTTGAAATTTGAAATTCCAAATATAGTTAATAAATATTAGAATGAATAATTTTTTTAAATTATTTAATGAATTTAGAGATTGTGTTTGGGACATAGTTCCTACCTTTCCCAAATCACCCACCTAAACACATATATATACCGTACACACATGCACAATGTCATTCAATACCAATAGAGGAGTTAAATTAAAAACTAATTAGTATTATTCTTACCTCAGCTTTCTGCTGCCTACTTGGGACCGACAGCGATTCAGAATACCTATAAAGGCAACAAATGTAAAGCTAAACAGTTATTTGTTATTAATTATTCAGAATAACAAACAATTGACTATAACTTTACTTTACCTAACCAAAAGTAGAATTAGCCAGTTATTTGTTATTCAAACATAACCTATTTTGACGGATGCACCCATGTTAACCTTTGGTGAGCAAAAAGAGGTAGATTTTTGACTCAAAAGCGGTAGCATTACACACGGCATTTTTTCGCGACGCGTCAGAGATATCAATATCAATAATATGCAAAATAATTACAAAAACATATTTTGTTAACAAATTATGATTTAACTTTAATTATCACCATAGGCCATGCATTGGTGGCTCATTTTGTATTTCTTAAATGTTAATTAAGGCTTATATTAAATTTAGAAGATGAAAAATGCCAAAAAATACATTGTATAATTTTATTTCAATGCTATTTATCACCTTTTTTAATTATACATTTTGTCTATTTGTTTTGTTTTTTCTTCACTTTTTTTTTTTTTTTTTTTTTTTGTAAAACATACTGGACTCATTTTCTTTTGATTTATGGAAGAAAAAATACAAATATTTGTTTCTAAAATTTACACCAATATTCTAGAGAAATAATCACCCTGAAAAAAAAAAAAAATTTTTTTAGTGATATCCTGAAAAAATATACCAAAATCCGGCTCCTTTATTAGAATCACCTCATTCCAAAATGGCGGCCATTACGATTGCAAAGTTTATGATTTTCAGCAGACACTGTATGCCTATTTCACATTAAAAAACGTGAGTAAATCATTTCAATTATAAGTAGTGTTTGTTTTTGAAATGATGCTGACTAGTTTTAAGCACAAAAATTTATTGAAAGGCCAGATGATTGTTTCCTTACGGTAGGCCTACGTAATACAGGTTGGGGAAATCTGCCATATTCAGCTATATAGCTGATATCAGCTACTCTAGCTCATAACAGCTACTATCAATAGCTCATTTCAGCTATTCGGAAACAATATGTTTGTCGACGTGTCAAATACACAAAGTCGCACGTGCGCCACAAAATTATCGGGTACCCACATGCATCAAACTCCGTATATAAACAAGTTTCGCGAATGTTACCACGTCATTTTTAACGTAGAAGACGGAGAAGTACCCTGAAAGACGAGAAAATGGTAAGGTACCTCGACATAAACTAATTTTGTGTTAAATATGTACATAATATATTGTCAAAACCAAAACAACTGATTACCTGACATGTCACTGCTTCACCATGCATGGTATACCGGAAGCTGCAGTTCGCTGTCTAATTACGGGAGACGGACGATGGGAAATCCGCATCTTCCAGTGTTATATCTACGGTGGCCCAAACACGAAACAAAAATGAAAATTATTTTCGTACAAATATTATTTTGTTGCCTTTGTCATAATTCTTACCAAACTTATCAAATTATTTTCATTGTGACAAGAAACGCCAGTAGATGGATAAATATTTTAAAACATTGGAAATAAATAATTAATAATTAAAAGGTAAATATGTTTGAAATCGATATATTTTTAAATAAAAAAAAACTTGATACATATATTAATGCGCGGTACATTAAAAACAATAATTTTCTTTTATATAATTCAGGACAGCATTCGCTTTTGTGGAAAACAAGCCAGAAAATCAAATCCCGGTAAAAACACAAAGGGCCAGAAAAAGAGGGGAACAGTGGTGAAAGGGAAAAGATCAACTGATTTTATACATGATGCAAAGAAAAGGAACGATGCTATATACAGCCGTCGCATCACCGTTTTGAGCAAAGTAAATATTAAATGTATTTCATATTAATTCAAATATACCTTCATCCACAGATGCCACATCAAAAGATTCCAACGCCATGCAGGCCTCCTTATAAAAACTTATAAGTACAGGCTTGGTAGCATTCTTAATTTCCCTCTCCCATTTCTTATGCAGAGACTCGTACATGTCAAGATCTGTATCGGCGTCTTGGATCTGCTGAAGTATGCCTCTTATCATGCTCCCGATCTCAGCCTTGGTTTTGTTGTCAATTTTTTGGTATGATACTTTGTCATTAGCCAATATGAAGACTGGCTCTAGGTTAGTTGCCGTTTTTAGCTCATCTAAGTAAATAAAAGAAAGATAATATTTGTTTACGTCTTATAACGGTTGAGTACAGTATTTTATGAATCTCTACACCATTAAAAAACAATATAATACAGATGATTTACAGTACATTTCGCAAAATGTCGTCAATATAATCAACAATGATGAACTTACTTGTGGCTTCAATTTCGGCCAGATAACTTAACCGATTGCCTTTACACTTGGCGGAAAAATCTGCGAGATCAGCATCCAGTGCTATACCACTCAGAGATTGGTGATTTCGAGCTTGGCACGGTGCGAGTAGATACTCAGACTCTCTTATATGTTTCCGCCACTCTGTAATCTCTACGTTGGAATTACAATGATATATTGAATCCTTGCTTTCCTTGACACCAAGTGTTTGGTTGAAATCAATCTCAATCTGTAAATATTCAAACAAATTTGGTTTTGTAGGGCAAAGAACTCCACGAGATGACGGGATGCGAAGTAATGATTATCGTACGGACGCCAAATGGAAAGACCTTCCATTATAATACACCATTTTTCGAGCAGGTAATAAATATACATATAAATGATTATCAAAATTCACTTAATGTGGTAGTCTCACATTCTGCAAAATTTTCCCGTACTTCAATATTTTTCATATATAATTTATGAAGTAAATATGTTGTTATGCATCTTCTGTCAAAGTTTCCAAGAAAGTAAACCATCCATTTATCTCCCCTATTATATAACTTATACTTTTTACACATTCACTGTAGGTATTTCTATTACATATATAGCCTATTAATTACAGATGCGTTTTAATTAATTTCACAGAACACTAACACCATCACTGAGCAGATGAAGGAGCCAGACCTATTACAACAGACTGATGTCATTGAGCCGATGGATACCGACGTGCTGACGGTACCATCACCTGATAACACCGACACCCAGAGAATTTCCCCATCACCTGATCACACCGACACTGACAGAATTTCTCCATCACACACCGCAGATCACTCACTTTCTCCAACGCGCAGTCCATGCCCACCACCCTCTCTCTGTAAAAATTATTTTCCCTCTCCCAAACCGATCCGTTTTTCCCCTTCTCAAAAAAAAACCCAAACAACTACACAGCTTATCTACAGAAACAAACTCTCACAAACAGACAGAATCCTAACTAAAACGCCAGAGGTGTGCAACATATGCCTTTCACCGACAGAACGTGGTTATTGGATTGGGTGTGACCACCGATTATGTGATTACTGGTGCCATGATCAGTGTTGTGGGTTTTTCTTTAAAAATAAAACACAGTTTAAAAATGTTAAATATTTGTGTCCATTTCACCGATAATATACTCTTACATGTAATGAAAAAATAAATGATGTGAACAACTTGTAATTCTGAGTTGTATGGTTTATATGGTTTTATTTCAGAAAGATGACGACTGGATTTCAATTCAATTATTGAATTATTAATTATTATCAAAGGGACAATTCACTCAGGCTAATTCTTTTACACAGCAAAGAAGTAAAATATAGCATAAATGTATTGTTCTACATTTCATACGAAACATATAACATGAAATATTGACAAATTCCACGCCATTGTTAAGTATTTTGATTGATACCGTTGAAATTACAAATGTTTGTTTTGTCTCACTGAATGTTATGTGTTCTCTCCCCTTGTGCGGAGCTCTCCAAAAAGGAGGTGAACAAAAAAGTTATGGAAAGAACGAAGATGGTTTGTTTTTCAACCTCTCAGCCAAGCGACAAGAGATTAGTATTGAGAGCGATTTGAGTAGTTCTAAAAGTTGGATTACACAATGAGCCAGGGACAGGGTACCTTTTTCAGGCGGTCAAGATTACGGCATACTCTTAGCCAGTGGTCCTGTGACGGGGATCCGGGTGGCAGCCACATCTTCGATGCCCGATTGTTTGCCTCTAGGATGAAATCGCACCCCTCTCCTTTGCTTGGATGACCGGACACTGTGAAAGACTCATGGTCGTTGATGTAATTAGCAATTTCTGGCGGTGCTAATACGCGGGACTTCAGGTCTAGGAAATCAATGCGCTGGTAATTGATTTTATGCAATCCATAGAAGAGAGGCGACAACTTCATCCTTGAAGCCAACATGACCCTGCTGTTGTTGCGTCGGACACCAGCACGAAAGTAATGGAGTGCCACACCATATGTGAAGATACACTCCAACAGAAACCTAAATAATGATAAATAAAAGCGGAGATGCATTTCACACAGCATATAACAAGGAGGATATGAAATTAACAAACATGGTAATTTCACTTCAGAAACGACAAGAACAATACAGTAAAGGTTATCGTGACTGGTGATTACCTGTAATTTGGATTCACAGCATCTTGACTCCAGGAGAAGAAACCATCGGCACTAGGTTCAGTTCCGCTGTCCAAACATGTTCTTACGTATGGTAAGAGAAGTTCGTCACCTGAAAACAAGATTAAAACAGTAAAATTGGAGTTATATTGAACCAGAACATAAATTATTACAATGTTCGTGTATTTCATCATACCTAATCCATACAGCAAAATCTCGATCATTTGCCAGGCCTTATGGTGGTCGTTTGCCTGTTTACAAGCGTTGAGGGCTTTTGGAGTCCGGAAACCCAGCATTTTGGCAAGGTCCTCCCCAACAACGTCCCATGTCAATTTGATGAAAGCTGAAACATAGAAGAGAAAATATGAAACTATTAAAACTTTGAACATGGATTTTAAAAAGCCATAAGTGAAAAATAGAGTCACACTACTGCAACAAATTTCAAAATAATTCTTGGGTGAAAATGAAGCAAATGAAGCAAATAACCAATTAGCCTACCTTTCGTCAAGTTTATTTCGTAATGACCAAGTCCGGGCTGTAGAAGGATGTCGTGAAGCTCTTCATTTGCGTCTATGACCTTCGATGCAAGATGGTATGGCAGGCCGTCACAACCAATTATGGTCCAATGCCGATCATGTGCTATTGCCGTTTGTTTTAGCTGCAAAAGGACTTCTTTGATCGCATCTAGAGAACAAGGATTGACGCCAATGGGATCCCCCATCATAACAGTTGGTGGTTCATTGTGTGAATGGTTAACGATATTGTACACATCTATATTGTGTTTGGACTTCTCTCGACTAACGCCGGGGTCTTTCTTAAGTCGCTTACGTTTTTTTATTTCAACATCAATACAATCACAAAATTCGCCATCGTTGTTTTCCTGTTGGCCTAACACATGTTGAATCCGTTGTTGGAGGAATTGAGCGCGCAAATTCCTAAAAATGGAGTCGCATGTTTGGCCTAAGAGCAAAATTTTGGACACTGCATCTTTGTTACTTGCATTGTACAGCCATGTTCTTGGAGAAAGATTAAGATTGTTTTGAAGGTGTGATGTAGGAGATGGAATAAAATGGACCACTGTAGTTGTTATGCTCATAAGAGCTTTCGCATCGTGACGGAGGCGCCAGTTACGTCCCAAAACTTGATTATTATCAAATTAGGTAATTATATCACAATTGTCCGGTACACGGATTGGCTGAGCAGAATTAGCATTAATCCATTTTAGAATGGTTTGGTAACTACCACAGGGACCTAATACAGAGTTCAATAGACAGGCATTCTTGCTTCCGGTTATGAAATATGTAAGGAGGTTTTTGCAAAAAGACAATGGCAACACCAGAGTTTTGCAACGAAGTGCATACACACTTTCCACAACAATCAAAAATCGAGACAATGTTTTTCCTGATGCTCCAAAGAAATCTACATTACAAAGGGCACAAAGAAAGTTGATCAATATCTGGTTCCTTTTCCTTAACCATTCGTGGCTAAAACATTCAGCAAAGTTTTCGGACATATAATCATGAGAAATGTTTTTTGTATCGTCAGTGAGTTCATTAAATTGACATTTACCCAATGCAGTAGACAGCCTCAATAAATCATTTTTACAAATTTCATTGTTCTGTATTGCCGTAATGACCTCGTTGACGAGTGTTGATTTGTTGTTTAAAAAATTCTGTTCACAGTAAATTGCGCATTGAGTACATAAATAATTGGCTCTTTGTCCTAAATAATCAAGTTCTTTCAATCTATTTACAACTGCAACTTTATACTTTTTTGAAGAGATCTTATAGATTTTAAAATTTTGTTGATCAGTGCAGAAATCACCATGCTTGTTACAGCTGCATTCTGGCATTTTTAGTCTAAAAAAAAAGAACACAAAAATATAGTAAAGATTATGTCGCATATTATGATAAATATATGTTATTCACTTGTAAATACGCATTGATTAACTTTAATCGCACAATATTTTGTAATAAAACGTAAAATTGTAGTGATTTTGTTGACTTTTTAATGACTAATTCAATCACCAATGATATTTTAATATTACGGTTTGCATTTACGTGCATCCGTATTTTTACATCATTGACCCGATTCGGATTCCTAATCTGGGTCGTTTTTCAGCTTAGACTACTTCCGCATCCGGGTACTTGCAGCAGAGAGAAATGTTTGGGTGTCATGGAAGGTGGAGATGGCAGATATATGTGCAGATATTAAGTTAACTTACTTCAAATTGGAATGCAGGTGAGCATGGTGGTCACTTTCTATGATAGTTGTGTATTTCTTCAACCGCTGCAGGAAAAATGACGTGGTAACATTCGCGAAACTTGTTTATATACAGAGTTTGATGCATGTGGGTACCCGATAATTTTGTGGCGCACGTGCGACTTTGTGTATTTGACACGTCGACAAACATATTGTTTCCGAATAGCTGAAATGAGCTATTGATAGTAGCTGTTATGAGCTAGAGTAGCTGATATCAGCTATATAGCTGAATATGGCAGATTTCCCCAACCTGTAATACTCATCGTTACACTCAGACACGTGAAATAGGCTATGTTAAGCAAGTGACACCACCAAGCCAAGGTGGAACTAGCCCCAGGCTGCTAATTAGCACCAGTGGGTGTTGGACAGGGAGTGTTCACACCTCCTTTGTTTACTTAATTATGAAGCCAGTCCCCCTACTCAGTCTGGTATGCAATTTGAAGCCACCATGGCAGCCCCAACCGACTATGAAAAATTCAGAAATCGGAAGAAAAAAAAATGAAGACGATGTTTTTGCAGAAATCGGAATATTTGGATATTAAAGCGGTAGGCGGAATATCAGCCTCAAAAGCGGTAGACTTCCGCCGCGAATCGGTAGGGTTAACATGCACCGCAGTTATTAAGCACTGATGTCACTATATTTTAATTTCATCAGGGTATGAAAGAAATTTTGTTAGCAACCTTTGTGAATCCGCATTATTTTACAGACAACTTGATAAAATGAAATACAGTTACAGATACGATTCCACTGATTTCCCAAGGTATCAATAGAAAATGTCAATATTTCTATTGTGACGTCATGATAACGGCGAGTTTCTGAGAGTTTACTCTCATTACAGATCCAAATCTAAGCTGCGCTCTAATAGTGCACGACTTTTGAAGGTAGCCACAACCCACAGGGCCTCGTTAGTAATGATGAGATAAGTATAGGTCACATCTATTTACATTGTGGTGCATTGTAATGTACCCCCAGTATACATGTAAATAGACATGACCTATCTTAGACATATCTCATCCTAATCCACATGAAATAATTCATAGCAATCCTATTCAGATTAAAACAGGAACATCTAGAACTGCCACCAGAGTGGGCGACTAATACCTATCGCTAGGGCTAATTAGGCCTTTTAAATTAGTAGTTACTTCATTAATAGGGGAACCTAAATACTTTATGTCAAGGTTCTGTGTACCAACAAATTTCATCAAAATCTGTCAAGTAGTTTTGGAGGAATTCGTCGTACAATGTTATGTCTGCAGACAGACGGCAGACAGAGGGACAAACCGATTCCAGTATACCCCCCTTAACTTTGTTACATGGGGTATAATTATATATAATTATATAAGACAAAGTCTTTAATAACTTTGATTAACTTACCAAAGAGGCTGAGGCCTTCCTTTGCATTGCGTGACCCTGCTTTGTATGCAGAAGGATGTGACTCTCGCTGAAATATCTGTAAAGAGCTAATAATATCAACCAATATTTGTTAGTTTCCTTGTTAGTTTCCTCAACCAGTATTTGTTAGTTTCCTGACAGTCAGTAAGATGTTATTCACCACCTCAGTACATAAATATAAGTGCATGTACAGTCAAGTCCCTTGTGCTACTTGGATTAAAAAACACAGCATTTGGCTCCTTTAAATGATTGTCCAAAACCTTAACCTGGCTATTTTTAGCTAATTGGGCCTCTGGAAATTCTCAAAATCTAGCATTTGGCACCTTAAATAATTGTTCATACCCATCACAACAATTATAATTATAAAACATTGTTGAAATCAACGTCATTTGTGACGGATAACAGTATTACAACACTTGCACCAAAACTTTAACCTGGCTATTTCGGCCCATTGGGCCTCTTGAAATTCTCAAAATCTAGCATATGGCTGTTTGTGAATGATTGTACACCCCAATCACAACAATTATAATCCAAAATCATTAAAGAAATCAATGTCCGTTGTGACAAATAGCAATAATACAACAATTGCACCAAAACCTTAACCATTGCTGAAGCCAAAGTGATTCCATAATCTTCCCTTCTCTTCGAGAGGCGAGCTAATTACAATTATACGAATACTGAAATAAATTTATTTTGAAAGCAACAAGAGGCCAGGAGCCTTAACTGTCACCTGACACAATATATTTCACAAAGGATGACAACTTACAGCATTACATATAGCAAAATTTCAGCAAAGTTATACCCAATCTAATCAAAATTAGACTTGTAATTCCGCTCCACTACGATACTCTACATTACGCTCCAATACAAGATCTAACGATGCCCCCTTTGGGGTCACCTCAGCATGACCCCTATGGTTAGCCAATCAGCGTGTGGCCTACGGAATCTTCGGTGTGGTTGATTCATTCGGAAGTGTAAACGGATAATAGTGCGTCCCAAGATGTTCCGATTCCAGGCCAGAGGTCATGCTAAGGTGACCTCGAACGGGGCATCGTTAGATCATGTATTGGAGTGTAACGTAGAGTATCGCAGTGGAGCAGAATTACAAGTCTAATTTTAATTAGATTGAGTTATACCAGTCTGTCCCCCATGGACAGAAGTAGAAATTTAAAGCGAACTAGAGGCCCAGTGGGCCTATATCGCTCACCTTGTTAAATTCAAAAATAAACGTTTGTCTGGTTTGATTAGAATCTCACACAGCACTGTATGCATGCATTGCAGTTATGGATTACATTTACATGACACTTTCATATTCAATGACAGCATATCAAGTTATATACATAAATATTATGATATCCATTCATAACAGGCCCCTGGAAGTCAGCCTAACAATTTGTACAATTTTGAATCCCCAACCCTTAAGGATGCTTCTTCAAAATATGAGTGATTTCATTCATAAATTAAGATGTTTATATTCATAATTCAACCTCTCAGCCCCTGGAGCGGTCAGCCTAACCAATTATACAAATGGCCAACCCAGACATGAACTAGATTCTGGTAGTAAAGAAAAGCCAGGGTACCTAGCAAATAATCATCAAAATATGACTAGGTAAGTGCCCCAAATTTGTTTCAAACCCGGAACCTAGATGTATAGGGCTAGTGGAAGGATAGCAGACACCTTGACCACTGGGCCATTGGTCTGTAATATATTACAGAGGGTGGTTTGTGATCTCGACTCTATTCTTTAAAAAGACTTACCTATAGGCTGTGTCGTCCAATACCATCTGATCACCACTGTAAATCAGAGTAAAAAAATATGAAAAATTCACAAACATATTAGTAGTTATAATTTCACTGGTTAAACATGTGCAACAAGTAAGCCGACATGTCAGAAAACGCCCCGTTCATTGTGCCTTACGATTATGAAAGTAAATATCTTGACAATGAATGTACAGTTGAAGATATGACTTGAAAATGACTGATAACAGTAAAGTACAAGAGATACCAGAGTGGCGCCTACCAAAGAATGATCTATGTCTGACAATGGAAAGAGGAATCTTTTCTTTGCTTTTTAAATTTTCGATTACCAAAATCCAATATGTCTGCCATCATGTTGATTAATTGGTCCAAAAATGCAATATGGATAACATGGGGAACCTACGAGGATACAGATACTTTCGAAGAAATAGCAGTAACAAACTTTACCAAAATTCAAGATGGCTGTCAGTGAGAAACACCTCAGATCTAAAAAAGATGAGAACTTACAGTGAGAAACACCTCAGATCTAAGACAGGTGAGAACTTACAGTGAGAAACACCTCAGATCTAAGACAGGTGAGAACTTACAGTGAGAAACACCTCAGATCTAAGACAGGTGAGAACTTACAGTGAGAAACACCTCAGATCTAAGACAGGTGAGAACTTACAGTGAGAAACACCTCAGATCTAAGACAGGTGAGAACTTACAGGGAGAAACACCTCAGATCTAAGACAGGTGAGAACTTACAGTGAGAAACACCTCAGATCTAAGACAGGTGAGAACTTACAGGGAGAAACACCTCAGATCTAAGACAGGTGAGAACTTACAGTGAGAAACACCTCAGATCTAAGACAGGTGAGAACTTACAGGGAGAAACACCTCAGATCTAAGACAGGTGAGAACTTACAGTGAGAAACACCTCAGATCTAAGACAGGTGAGAACTTACAGTGAGAAACACCTCAGATCTAAGACAGGTGAGAACTTACAGTGAGAAACACCTCAGATCTAAGACAGGTGAGAACTTACAGTGAGAACACCTCAGATTTAAGAATAGTGAGAAATACCTAAGATCTTAGACAGGTGAGAACACCTCAGATCTAAGACAGGTGAGAACTTACAGTGAGAACACCTCAGATTTAAGAATAGTGAGAAATACCTAAGATCTTAGACAGGTGAGAACACCTCAGATCTAAGACAGGTGAGAACTTGAAGTAAGAAGAAATACCTCAGATCTAAGACAGGTGTGAACTTACAGTGATAAATACCTCAGATCTAAGACAGGTGAGAAATTACAGTGATAAATACCCAAGATCTAAGACAGGTGAGAACTTACAGTGAGAAACACCTCAGATCTAAAACAGGTACTCCAATAACACGGTCTTCTAACTCCACGCCAATCCTCATCTTCTCCAGATACTTCAGTAATCCTCCAGTGGCTCTCACCTATAATGTCAATGGTTTTATACATAGAGGTTATACAACAGGTGGTTGATGAATATGAATTTATTTATTTTTTGAAAGTTACAAAAGACACAAAGTTTATTGATTCCATTTTGTAACTTTAAAAAAATTAATTACAAGAGTGAAATAAATTCCATATCTAATAACCCTGCATTATTTGACCTGTTTTTACCACAATTAAATCATCTTCAAGAAGGCCACACAAAGATAAACGTTATTTACTGACATATGCAAACAAGGAGTAGTGATATCTTCATAAAAAAATAGGTACTCATTAATATTCAAACTCTTAATTGCATAAAGAATGTATTACTAACATATCATTTTAATTATGCATTCTTACTGAACATTTTGAATCTAGATTTCTAAAGGTACTAAAACAATAAACTTTTTGACGTCAAACTACATGCAAGCAATTGTTTACGGGAAAGAAACATCTACTTGCCGCCCAATAATCATCAAACAATTGTAACCATTGCAACCATAGTAACCATTGTAACCAGTATATAAGCCAGTCCTAGGTGTGTTAATTCTGCAAAAATCACTGGAAGGATCCTTATATGGCAAGATATAACATTGACCTAAATGCAACTATCATTTATGAATTTCAGTGGATGGTACACGTTACGAATGTGAAAGCAGGAAGGACTCTGACTCTGTCACATATCCGGTTTCAAGAGTACAGAGTACAACAGTTTGATGTCATTCGAATATTGCACCACGTGCATTTATACAATCACCAGAGAGTGAAATAACACAATTTACATCTTAAAGTGATAGAAATATTTCAACACGATAAAATCTCCATAATAAGCCACTACACATTTTCAATTTTGGTAAGGAATCCCAGGCTTATTTTCAAAGGAGGCATATAAATTTCAATTCTGTTTTACTTTCGAAGTCATTTATCCCATAAGCTGAGTATGGCAAATAAAGAAACATCTGTTGTTACCAACCATAGCAACATTGTCAAATGGGACCAGGGAAGACAGGTAGAGAGTCTTTTCAGTCTCAGTAAAGTGTTTGGGGATAGAGGGCAGGTCCAGATTCAGCAGCCTTCTCTTACAAATGTCCAAATCTGCAAAATCACAAGACAGTTACTACAGACAGGCATCTGAAATTGATTACCTGGTAAGAATGTACGTAGCGCTGATTGATTGTTGAAAATTTTTACATACTTACCCCATCTTCAAAGTTTTCAAATACATTGGCCTGAATATTAACCTTAAATCAATGATAGATGGTATTTTAGTTGTGTTTTAACGCTAGAATTTGAAAGAACAATTTGTGTCAATATTTTTCTTGGATGAAATTATATATTTCAGGGATGAAATTATAAATTTGATCATGTTCATTGAAATTAATGTTCTGTTGTATTTGGAATATCTTTTAAATTTGTGTTTATAGCTACAACCATGGACCAGTTGAAAAACGTATCCCTATTGACTGTGGTTGCATGCAATGCATGCTCGTGGTGACATGCATAAAAAGAGGCCCATGGGCCTTAACGGTCATCTGACTCATGGTACAAAACAACAAAGTCACAGTATAAAGTATTGGTTAACGATTAATATAAACAATACAAGGAACTCCTTAGTTGAATATGTAAGTTTCTGAAATAGGTAAATGTCATTTGTTGAACAAACTTGGTAGCCCTTCATCCATTTATAGTTGTAACCCATTCAAGGATTAATATAAGGAGGAGTCAGATTTTAAAGCCAAATTTCAGCAAAGCTCCCATTTTGAACCTCCGCCGTACTATCCCAATGGGTCTTAGCTCGGTTCTTTATAAAATATGATTGTCCTCACCTAAAGTTCCCCCTTCTGAATCAATTAAAACCCCTATAGATCAATTTTCATTGAGATCGGAGACTGAAACCTGAAAACAGGAAGTGGGCCAGCAGCCATCTTGGAATACAAATCTTCTTTACGAAAATGTCTGCATGTTGTTCGGCATCAATTAAAACCCCTATAGACCAATTTTGATTGATCGGAGACCAAAATAAAACAGGAAGTGGGCCAGCTAAAATTACCAAAATTTGCCCTTTTGGGAACCTCAGCCCCTAGGACAAGACTCATTTACATAAAATATTATTGGGCCAGAAATTCATAAAATTAAGCTAAAAAATTTGCCCTTTTGGGGCCCCACCCCTCAGCCCCTAGGGGTCGGACCACTCATTTAATAAAATATGATTGTCCTTCCCCAATGATGTTTCACACCAATATGGAAGAAATCCATCTAAGGATGAAGGAGGAGTAGGATTTTAAAGCTAAATTAAGAAAATTTGCCCTTTTGGGGCCCCACCCCTCAGCCCCTAGGGGTCGGACCAGGCTCATTTATATAAAATATGATTGTCCGTCCCCAATGATGTTTCACACCAAATATGGAAGAAATCCATCTAAGGATGAAGGAGGAGTAGGATTTTAAAGCTAAAATTAAGAAAATTTCCCCATTTGGGACCCCACCCCTCAGCCCCTATGAGTCCGACCAGGCTCATTTATCTAAAATATGATTGTCCTTCTCCAATGATGTTTCACACCAAATACAGATGAAATCTATTCAAGGATGAAGGAGGAGTAGGATTTTAAAGCTAAAATTAAGAAAATTTGCCCTTTTGGGGCCCCATACCTCAGCCCCTAGGGGTCGGACCAGGCTCATTTATATAAAATATGATTGTCTGTCCCCAATGATGTTTCACACCAAATATGGATGAAATCCATCCAAGGATGAAGGAGGAGTAGGATTTTAAAGCTAAAATTAAGAAAATTTGCCCTTTTGGGGCCCCGCCCCTCTGCCCCTAGGGGTCGGACCTATCTCATTTATATAAAATATGATTGTCCTTCCCCAAGGATGTTTCATACCAAATATGGATGTAATTCACTCAAGGGTTTAGGAGGAGTAGGCTTTTGTATAAATAGTTTTACGCACGACGCACGGCGGACGGTGGACGGCGGACGGCGCACGACGACGGACGAAACACGATGACAATAGGTCATCCTGACCTTCGGTCAGATGACCTAAAAATGTACCTTGATCCTGCATAAGTATAGTATCCCGATACTTATTCTGCATAAAAAAGTATCTGCATTCTTTTTATACTCCTAACACAATTAAACATACCCCCTAGCATAAAATGTACCCTGTGTACTAAAAATGTTCATATTGATCCAACAGCGATCTATCCATTTTGTCCAACTTATCCAGAAACAATCACCCATATATTTTAGGACTGTGATAATCTATTAAATTTGATTGAACAACTATAATATAATTGCTAATAATTTCAAAGTCTTAGATTTGAAAAACAGGAGTTTATTTTCAGCAAACAAGATAGTACACATGCCAATTTTCATATTGAAAATCTGATACTCATTCTAGTAAAAACAAGAGATCCCAGAGAGGATCTTGGCGCCCACCAAAGAATGATCTATGTCTGACAAACAAAAGAGGGATCTTTTCTCTGCTTTTCGTACAGCTGTACATATTACTACATATGAAATTTGAGAAAGATCCTTCTAGTACTTTCTGAGAAACAAACTTTATTATCAAATTCCAAGATGGCTACCTGTCGGCCATCTTTTTGACTGATCAGTCCGAAAATGCAATATGCACAAATAAGGTCCTAGGGGAACTTACATATAAAATTTGAGACAGATCACTTCAGTACTTTCTGAGCAAAAGTGGTAACAAGTTTCAACTATCAAAATCCAACATGGCGGCCTATCGGCCATCTTGTTCATCAATCGGTCCCAAAATACAATATGCACAACTAGACCCCTAGGGGAACCTGCAAATGCAATTTGAGACAGATCCCTTCAGTACTTTATGAGAAATAGCGGTAACAAACTTCAATTGTCAAAATCCAACATGGAGTCCTGTCGGCCATCTTGTTCACTGATCGGTCCCAAAATGCAATATGCACAACAAGACTCCTAGGGGAACCTACATGTAAAATTTGAGAGCGATCCCTTCAGTACTTTCTGAGAAATAGTGGTAATAAGCTTCAACTATCAAAATCCAATATGTCGGCCTGTCAGCCATCTTGTTCATCGATCAGTCTGAAAATGCGATATGCACAACTAGACCCGCAGGGGAACCTGTACATGCAATATGAGACAGATCCCTTCAGTCCTTTCTGAGAAATAGCGGTAACAAACTTCATTGTCAAAATCCAAGATGGCTTCCTGTTGGCCATCTTGTTAACCGATCGGTACCAAAATGCAACATGCATAACCAGGGACCTAGGGGACCATGCACTTGAAATTTGAGACAGATCCCTTCAGTACTTTCTGAGAAATAGTGGTAACAAACTTCAATTGTCAAAATCCAAGATGGCGTCCTGTCGGCCATCTTGTTGACTGATTGGTCCCAAAATGCAATATGCACAACAAGACTCCTAGGGGAACCTAAGTGTAAAATTTGAGAGAGATCCCTTCAGTACTTTCTGAGAAATAGCGGTAACAAACTTTAACTATCAAAATCCAAGATGGCTGCCTGGTGGCCATTTTGTTGATCGATTGGTCCCAAAATGCAATATGCACAACTAGACCCCTAGGGGAACCTACATGTAAAATTTGAGAGAGATCCCTTCAGTACTTTCTGAGAAATAGCGGTAACAAACTTCATTGTCAAAATCCAAGATGGCTTCCTGTCGGCCATCTTGTTAACCGATCGGTACCAAAATGCAATATGCATAAACAGGGACCTAAGGGACCATGCACATGAAATTTGAGACAGATCCCTTCAGTACTTTTTGAGAAATAGTGGTAACAAACTTCAATTGTCAAAATCCAAGATGGCGTCCTGTCGGCCATCTTGTTGACCGATTGGTCCCAAAATGCAATATGCAAAACTAGACCCCTAGGGGAACCTACATGTAAAATTTGAGAAAGATTCCTTCAGTACTTTCTGAGAAATAGCGGTAACAAGAATTGTTAACGGACGGAAGGACGGAAGGACGGACGGACGGACGACGGACCACGGACGAAAGGCGATTTGAATAAATCTGATACTCGGGCCAGGTAGCTAAAAATGTAAATGTCATGAAAAAGAACTCTACTTAAACAGTCTCAAAAAATAATATTCAATTAGAACTTAAATATCACAAGATTATAATGCACATGTATCTAATAGTAAATTTAAAGCGTAAACCACAAACATTTATTACAAAATTGGTTAAATATATAAACTGTAATATTTAAAAGTTCTTGAAAGAGCTCTATCCTAGGTTTTACCAAGAGTGGTCTCCCCTACTTCACTTTGTCACTACATTTCTATGAAGGGAAATAACTCTGATGGATCTGTTCAATATATATGTTAGTGAGATACTTGTAAGTACAATGAAATTTGTGATTTAAAATAATTCTTCAAATGTAACATCCATTGTATTTGTATTTCATGTTCTTTTGTATACATGTTGTGTAGTGTATATTAATGAAAAAAAAATTAATAAAAAATAAATTAAATAAACAAGAATTCCATGAAAGTGGATGTGTGTCGCCTGCACACCATCATAAAAAATAGTTATTTACAATTGAAAATAATGTTAAAGTGAACAGTTGGGCAAGGATGGCTAAAGTCGGTAAAAATGGTGTGAATGTATCCAGTATAATTTCTTATGAAATGGAAAAATAAAATCTCTCGTCAAAATCTGTCTGCGTACGAAGAAATTAATTTAAAGTATGGGAATTCTAAAACGTCCTCCCAGCTCACTATGTCCGTGGTTATATTTCCACACAGCCTCGCTTTCAATGCTTTCAACTTTTCTTTACTTTAATGGTCAGAACTGGGAAACTAAGCAGAACTTGACCGTCGTATTAATATGTGAGCACTTTTGGAAGGCCAGTGAACGCATTTAGACTGGTTTTCTTTGCCCGACTATTCACTTTAATAATTAGGTGAAGTTATCAAGTCCCGTAACAATTGCAAATATTGATGGATTTTGACCAGTATCAAACCACTCCGAGACCTCATTAATATCAAGCAATATACCAAATTTGGTTGAAATTGGACAATAAATATTTAAGTTATCGAGCAGAAACCATGGATTTATCTGTTTTGAAGATTTTAAAGTCCTGTAACTCTTTCACTGATCACTTACTGAAATCAGCACTGGGCAGCATCTTCACAACATCTGACCCCTGATCCACCCGGTCTGTGTCTGGCTGGAGTACCACTGTAACAACAAATTATTTAACAGAAAAGCAAATCAGAATCAAGCTCACAACCCTCAGCTTACTGGTTTTAATTACAACTTGACGACTAAATTAAAGTGAAATTCTTCCTAGCTGAAATGAAGTTTGAAGGTGATTTTATTGTTACTGTAACATATGTATATTACAATATTTATAATTAAAACTTGAAACACAGTAAAGCACGCTTGTGTAGTACACGCTGGAATCAAATACATGTATATTGGATGAGACAAATGTTGTTAGATCCAGATTTTCTCTTTTTTTATCTCACCAAATTTCACATAGATGATTTAAACACATTATTTGACACATATGACCTTGAAAGGCAGTCAAAGTCATTCATTTGAACACACTTGGTATCCCTGAATCGCAGCATGTCACAGGCCCAATATCAAGGCTCTAGGCCTCTTAGTTATTCACAGAAGTTTAAGTATCAATCTATATTGATAGGAATTATCATTCAATTGTTAAATCAGCTAATATTAATCTTCGTGAACTTGTTTTGAAATGGAAATTGAGAAATTTAATAGCCGTAAGAGAAAGTTGGTTTAAAGTATCTATACCACTGATAGTACTTACATAGTGTCCTCAAAGTTTTGATTAAACGTTCATCCTGTTTGGTACCAACAACTACACACACAGGAGGGATCTGTTTTAATACTGAAATATAACATAAGAGGTATATATATATTTTTTTATGACTGAAACATGACATACTATGAGACAAGAGTGCACTTTTTTTTCTTTTTTTTTACAAAACGTCCGGAATTTATACAAGAGGCTTAAAGGTCATCTGACTAATACAATATATAAAGGAAATGAAATACAGAATATTGTAGTCTTTTTTACTTCTACATGACCTTGAATGAAAGTTTATGTCATTCATTTGCACAATCTTGGTAGCCCTTCATCCCTGCATGGTACAAGTCCAATAACAGGTCTCTTTTAAAAGGACTCTTAGTTATTGACAGGAAGTTTTTAAAAGGTTTAGCTTAATTGACCCCTTTGACCTTGAATGAAGGCCAATGTCATTCATTTGAACAAACTTAATAGCCCTTCATCCCAGCATTCAACAGATGAAATATGAGGTCTCAAGGGGTCATAATTATTTACAAGAAGTTGTAAAGAGTGTATCCTTATTGACCCCTGTCTTCATCCCAGCCCAAAATCAGTACAATAAGCCTAATTACTGACAAGAAGTCCTTTTTAAGATTTTCAATCTATTTGACCCCTGTGACCTTGAATGAAGATCAAGGTCATTTGTTAGAACAAACTTAGTATCCCTTCATCCCAGCATTCTACAGACTCCATATCAGATATCTAAGCTTCTTAGTTATTGGCAATTTTTTTTTTTTTGAGATTTTAGCCTATTTGACCCCTGTGACCTATGTTATAACTAAGCACCAATAGGAACCTAGATATGACTTTTGAGAAGTGGTCCTTTAATCACTTTCTGAGAAACATTGATAGATGAACAGAGGAAAAGACAGATGAAATGTGATTTGAAAATATATTCTAACAAAACAATACAAAGAAAAAAAGCCTGAAATTATTAAAAACCTCAAGCAGAAAAAGCAATGTAGGCCTAATAATTCTAAAAAGAGTTACAGATATTGTGGAGCTCTAAATGTTTATTGTACCTCTTTTCAACATGGTGAATTCATCTGTTTCCACAGTGTCCAGCATCATGTGTATCTGGGTAGTATCGACATCATAGTAGGCCAGTCCTAACTTTCCAGTCTGCCACACCACACCCATGTATACCTGCATACACACATAAAAGTATTTAAAATACTGTATTGCTTTGAATCTTGTTAGTGTACATTGTATATTCAGGTAAATTACAGCATCAAGTTAAAGTATGATAATTAACAAGAGATCCCACAGGTATATTATTGTGTGGGATATTGGCACCCACCAAAGAAATTAGAATGATCTATGTCTGACAATTGAAAGAGGGATTTTTTCTGCTTTTCAAACTTTGACTATTAAAATCAAAGACGGTAGCCTTGTTGGTCCCAAAATGCATCAAGCAAAGCCAGGGCCTATGTGGAGCCTATACAAACAGGTTTGAGAACAAGCTCTTCAGTACTTCCTGGGAAATAGCGGTACCAACCTTTGAATATCAAAATTCAAGTTGGCTGTTGATGACCAATCAGTCCCAAAATGCAATATGCACAACTAGAGCCCTAGCAAACATACATACCATATGAAATTTTTGAAAGATCCCTTTAAGTGCTATCTGAGAAATAGCGGTAACAATTAGTTGTAAATGGACGGAAGGTTGGATCGACGAACGATCACAGAAGAAAGGCAATCATCAGATGGTGGGATAAAAATGTGTTTAATAATAATATCTTTGAAATGAAATTTAATGAGCATGCAAATTTGCAGAGCTGTATTGAAATACCTGTTTCAATGAATCAAGCATGAAAACTGTGATACATGTACAAACAAAAAACTAGAACAAGAGGCTCAGAGGGCCTGTATCGCTCACCTGGTTTTATTTCCTAATATCATCTTCTAATTTCCCCTTAACAATGTCACTGATTACCCCTATTGGGTCCCCACACCTCCTACAAACTCTGTTCCTCTTCCCATGATGTCCTTTAAAGGATTAACCACTATTTAGCCATATACAGCCAAGTCCTTCCTGTCCCAGGGGAGGAAGAGCCCAGATTTATACAAATTCTTCCCCTTCCCAAAGATGTTTCTGGACAAATTTGGTTACAATCCATGTAAAACTCTATGACCAATAGCAATTTAAAAGAAACAATGATGGACGGACAAATGGACAGACAGACACTGAACGTTTTTAGAACAGGTGAGCTAATGAATCCTATATCAAATTCCAAAGAAATTGAAGCCAGAAAAGGAAAACTTTTGGTTTTAGTGTTATTAATTTAACATTCTATTAACAGGCAGGGTCATTTAAGGATTTGCCAGGACCAGCAGTCAGTACCTGGCAACTACCTCACAAGGGATTCAAACTCTCAACCCAGAGGTGATGGGCTTGTGGTAATATGTCGGGACATCTTAATCACTCAGCCATCGCGGCCCAAATAAAAGAAAACAAACATACACTTCAATATAGAATCATACCATGTTCACCGTAATTAGCACCCCTCCCCTTTTCTGGAAATAGAGTCGAAGTTGTATAATTGCGACTTGTTTCAACACGTTTACTGAACTAGATATTAATGTACCTTGAGTACGGATAGATTTGAATAATGGCTAATTTTTTCCTCCACAACTTACATTCTGTTTCATTAATAAGCACCCTCTTTGTTACAATTATTTAAGCACCCTGGGCGCTAATTACAGCGAATAAGGTTATAAAGCATTTGTACTATGTAGATATTTTGTCAACAAATATGTCAATAGCATTCAATAAAATTCTAATGTTATTCTTTTTAAACAATTTGTATGGTTTTACCAGTATCTCAGTATATAGTTATTGATGGTTATAGTACTTCCTTAGTACTATGAAGATAATTTCCTACTTCCCCTGGCCCTGAGCCAGGGAGGACATTCACGATTGTTACCAGGATGTCTGTTTCCCCTGATTGGGGACTTACTTCCTGCTCACAATGTTTAGTAAGGCTTATAATAAATACTCTTAAGAGCGTGAATACTTTAGTAGGAGGATTATAAACTATCCTTGTTTCACAAATATGGTATAAAATCTTATCTTATAACTAAGAAGTATTTATTGTAACTCCAATGAATACTTGCTAAAATAAACCTCTCGGCTAAAGAGAACTTATTCTCTTTAGCTCAAGTAGTTGAGCATAAGAGTAATAAGCCAAGTCCTTAGCTTGATCCCTACTAAACAGACAATGATATTGTTTATTTAAAATCATGGGCTGTGCATAATACTCAGTTATGCCCAACAAGTATTGCTGTTAACCCGTGGATAAGAGGACAATTCTGTTCTAGAGGAGGGGTATCTAACTCTGGTAAACAGAACACTGGGCACAACATACCTCTCTGCTAGGGAGAACTCTTGGTAAGAGAAGAGGTCCCTGAATTTTTATCTATGTATTGTAGGCAGTATATGCTTATGAAAATCTATGCTACTGTGAGCTGGATTAATAAGATAACAAGAGGCCAAGAGTGCCTGTATTGATCATCTGGCATATTAAACTAAGTAATGTTATAAGTACAGACTAAAAGTTTATTTCCTCATGATCTTTAAGAATTACCTCTAATTTCTACCAGGCCTTCCTCCTACTAGCCAAGAGCCAAAATGTATAAAAGCACTGTTCACCTTTCCCCAACATTGTTTTTGGCGAGATTTGGCTATAATTCACCACTAAGAACTCTATGACTAGTAGGAACCTACTATACAGAATTTACCTCATTTCATTTATTTTGAATCACCCTCCTACCAAAGGGTTGTCAGCGGGAAGACTTTTACCAACTTACTCTGATTAAACTTGGTAGCAAATCATCCCAGCATGTTACAGGCCTAAAATCAGGTTTTTAGGCTTCTTAGTAATTGACAAGAAGTTGTTTAGCCTAGTTGACTTCTGTGACCTTAAAAGACTGTCAACGTTGTATCTTTGAATGAACTTTATAGCTCTTCATCCCAGCATGCTACAGGACAAACATCAGTACCCTAAATATTTCAGTTATTGAGGAGTGTCATTTAAAGAATTTAGCCTATTTTGACTTCTCAGAGGTATGTACATCGTCAAATTAAAATTTTATTCAACACAGTTCACTTAACTGCAAGATAACAAGGCTATTTGACTGTCATAGGATATTTACTATCTCCATCTTCATATCCAGTGTTTCACTCGTGAGCCCAAATGAAATCCTTAATTATCATATATATTATTTGTTGGAAAAAGATTTTTAAACTAGATTTTTCAATTAACAAAACACCATTGAAAATTCCATTTCAAGTATCTTTTTCTATACCCAAGTCACCAGTAATAACCCTTACTCAGTAATAAGCCCTCTCCTTAAGTATAAGTTGCTTCATACATGTATTAGTTTCTTCACATCAGCAGTTTCACATTAGCTTCTTTATGTCATATACCGTATTGGACCCAGTAAGCGCACATGTCCCTATTAGCGCCCCTCCCCCTTTTGAGGCCTAACTATCAAAACTGTATAAGTTTGTACTTTGCTTTACAATAATTGCGTCTTATTAAGCACCTTTTCATTTTTTTCAATTTTTTAAACGCCCTGGGCGCTTATTGCGTTGAATATGGTTCTTATTTTTACAATGCCGTCAGCTACTTATCAAATAATTAATTTCATTATTTGTGTTCAAAAGGCCCACATGTATAATTGTACCTGCTCTAGGACCATTTTGTCTCGGACATCCTGGTGGATATGCTGAACGTGATCAAGTTGAATGTCCTCATCCTCTGTGTCCATAATTCCATTTATCTGGTGAGGTCCCGAGCTGACAGACAGAGATCCATCTGGTGTCTTAGTACTAGGTGTGCGAGTTGTGGTCATTTTATTGTAGCTGAATAATGCCTCACTGGATCAAGCTACCTATATAAGACAATGTTTAAAACATACAATGAATGAACACTTTGCATCCAATAAATTGAAGGAAGAGACAAATTTCAATATTAGAAATAATGACAACTCTTATTATGTCTTTACATAAACAGGACGAAATCAAGAACTGCATATACAATTACAATTGGTTTTTTTTTACTAAAATCAATGGCCAATATGAAAACAAAAATACATTATATCCTTCATGTCTACTAATAATACTATGGTTCAGTGGCTTTAGTTCAGAATATCACACCATATACTAACATACCAGGTTAATAAAATTGGTCTCTCAAATAATCTTCACAGTATGTTATGTGCTCTAGAAACGCAATCACTCATTTAGGAATGCTCTCAAGTTTTTAGAACTTTTTAGCCAATTTTGAACGTTTCTGAGATTTTCTTATTATTTGATTCGCAATTAATATGGAAACTTTGCTGTTTGTGAAATTAGATAAAAACTGTATATCTCAAAGGATAAATAAGAGAATTGTTCTTTATATCAAACACTATACATGTATTTACAAAACCAGATTTTCACATGGTTCATTAAATGTTATGACTTTTGTAAACTCTAATAAGGTATACTGTTCCTTCTGGTTTCCTCAGAAGAATTTCATAGATTCTAGGCATACCCTAATCACAAAAACCACATGTGATTTGAATGAAGGTCAAATTCATTCATTTGAACAAACTTAGTAACCCTTCATTCCAGCATATCACAGGCCCTATATCAGGTCTCTAGACCTCATGGTTATTAAGAAGTTGTTTAAAGGTTTTAGCTTATCTGGATCCTTGTGAACTCGAATGAAGTAATTAGTTCAAGGTCATACGTTTAAACAAACTTTGTAGCCCTTCATCCTAGCAGGCTATGCCAAATTTCAAGATAAGTCTCCAACTTTTAGAGTAGTTTTTTTAATGAAAAAGTTGACGTAGCACCACACCATAAAGCTCACTTGTCCTTCAGACAGGTGAGCTGAAAATGAGAGGCTAAAGCTATGAAAAACTATTTTCTTTACATTAAAAGTGTTTTGTTTTATTTTCTTGCTATTTCGTTTCATTCCATTTCGTTTTGTTCCATTACTCCAGGAACATTTTGCTTTCTTTTGCACTTAAAGGTACCCATATTTGTATGTATTGCAACTAATTAAAGCAATTGACCGAAGGGATCATCCAGACAATAGGCGGCATTGCCATAGTCCCTGTGGTTTATCTATATCTTACAGCATGTTGTATATGTGTTCATTGTATGTTTTAGTGAACATTGATTTATACCGTCCTTAATATGTAATTCTATTTGCTCTTATTATGTCTTGACAAAAGGGAAGATTGCCTTGAAAATTTGACATTAATCCACACCATTACACTCTTTGCCCTATACAGTATTTACTACTTAAAATGATATGTATCCTATAGACATATGTTTATAAGAATCCAGTGTTATATGGAAAAGGAAAACAACCGTTGATATTACTTCCTTGACCCATAGGCCTATGTATGTATACATTTAATATAAATTATAATTTAACCCTTCCACAGATACTGTATAGTCCATGTCTATAAATTATTACACACAAAACAATGTTGTATAGGTATGTAAAATTCCTTAAAATTAAGCGACATTCCGCATCTTAATTAGCTTTCTCACCTACAGTTAGAGTATTTACATCAGTGTCATATAATGTATATAATTATTAGATATATAAACCATTATAAACACTATTTCGACCAGTTTCATTTAGTATATATGCAAGTTATAATTCCTACTGAAATGAAAGGAGAATAAATGAGAATGTCTGTGTCAGACTTAATAAAACTAAAATATTATATTTAATTAATATAATTATCTAGACCACTATGGAGAATATGTATATAAGGCTTGATTGCCCTAAAATCTTATCTTATTTTATATTTATTTTCATGTAAAAAATTGTTGAAATGAAAGTTATAATGTTCAATTCCCTAAATTTCAATATCTATTACAACAGATATGTCAACTTAGGTCATTGTCCATTATTATCTATTTTATTTTATTTTGTAATATTTATATAAATAATTCCCTTTTAACACTCTATCAATACTACAGATAGCTAGCTATAGATATATACATTTCTTATTTAGCTTTTTCATAAAAACAGATTTTTTTTTTTATTTGAAAGCTAACATAAGTAAACAAGAGTTAAACATTATATATACACACAATACAGTCTGATTTGTTGACAAGCCAGTCCCCTACTTTCGATCTACTTGGTTTTTGAGGCATGGCCAAGGATGAGTCATACTCTAAAAATAAAACATTGCCTCATGCTTTGGAAAATCCCACATAATGCTAATATAGTCTAGATCTCCTATAGAAGATCAGGTGATACTGTTGAACTGGAGCCAAATCAATAATACACAGAGCATGTGATGTGGCCACTCTAATGTCATTCAAATGTTTACATCAATTGTTATGATTTAATATTAGTGTGACTAGTTCACACAATTATAGTATAGTACTTCTACAGTATAAATTTCATGTTAATTTATGTAATTAAATGTAAATGCAAATGTAAATCACAATTTTTGAGTACAATGCATTATATCAGGCTATACATTAGCCTAGAAGTTTGGATTCGACGTATTATTCAATATGTTTGAGGACAAAAATTTAAATGTCTTCGGTTTAGATAATGAAATATAAGAATTTGTACGTTGTATAATATAATATCTAGACTACCGTAATGTTATAAGAAATATGACAGACAACTACAATTAAGCATATATAGGTTTAATAAATTTGACTAACTGCAAAGTTTTAAATTACTGATTTTTTGGTTATTTTTCATCATTGGCCTTGCACATAGAATAAAAAAAATCATTTAACTTTTCAAATTTCATACTAAAATAAATTAGGCCTATATATAAATGTTAAGTTTTTACATTGTTTTTTAAATATTTATTTACTACAAATGTATCTGGTATGTTTCTGATATTGTAAATAATATCTTAAATACATTATTAGTATTCACTCGATAAAATAATATTTTAATACCGACAGGCCAAGCTATATATTCTGCTTTATGATATATTAGGCTAGGATAGATACTGTTAAATATCGTGGGGGCAAACTTTCCAATTGTTAATCAAAATGGGAACAGTTTTATTATCCAACTAATTACGTGAATAATGGCACAGAAATACATTTAATATTGAGTAGAAATATCTAGATCTAATATCGAACAAAAATAACATACAGCCCAGTGACAACTCATCGTTAAATCGGAATTCCCCCTTCAACGTGGCGTTTTGCGCCAAAATATTGGAATCCATTCAAGCACGTGTGCTGGTTGTACACACTTTCCTCAAAACACACTCAATCTTGGCGTGTAAAAAATATATAATAAGCTAACAGTAACCATCTCATCTAAACATTTACCGATGGTGTCAATTAAAACTTTGAGTTCATGTTTTCTTTGTAGACCGCTGACCCAGTGAGATGGTTTGTTCCATATATGGATATACTACTACGCAATATTTACTACGTCACCAAATTGTACTTTTTTTAGCAGGTGCTTGCATCCCATAATAGTTGTCGTAACCACTATCAACAAAAAACAGCCAATCGTTAAACGCTGGCATTTGTTCGATTTCATCGGATTGTATCGTTACAAATGATGAAAAATTCGAGGAGTCCGAATGGAAACTTATTAATTCAGCGATGATCTCATAGGCAACCAATCAAATTTGAGCCTAGTGATGTCATTTTATTTTTAGCTGGATGAGTCATTCGGTATAAATAAGAGACGAGGGCCGTTGGAAGCCATACCACATTCTGCTTGCGAGAGAAAAGTTTGAAAAGGTGCGCTGAAATAAGAAGAAAGTTTAGAAGTGACTCACTGTGTCTATTTTTCTGCACATGGTCGTTCTGAAGTATTAGTCATCGATTGACAGTTTGGGAAATACGAATAGTGTTTTGAACCAAACAATTTTAGTTCTGTGCGAAACAACAAACTTTACAAAACAACGGACTATCGAACAATGGAAACACATGATACAACTTTCTATCACGATCACGGAATTAACGGCGTAAAGATGGAGAACCAAGTCGTAAGTCAACTTAAACGAAAAATGACACTTGATTTTGATAGCGGTTCGGGGCCAAAATCAAAACAAATGAAAATGGGGAATTTATTGCAATCCCCGGACTTGAACATGTTGAAATTAGCTTCTCCAGAATTAGAGAAAATGATAATCCAAGCTAATGGAATGGTGACAACCACACCCACACCAACTCAATTCCTTTTCCCTAAATATGTGACGGACGAACAGGAGGCATACGCTCGAGGATTTGTTGAAGCTTTGGCTCAACTACATGGCACGAATCCAGAGGACGAAAATGATCTTGATAATGAGGATTTTTCAGGGTCTGAATCTGACACCTCGTCTCTTTCAACGGTCAGTAAAGCTACCCACTCCCTCCCCACAACGTCAACATTGACCTCTTTGAGTACCACCACGACCCTCCCCGGGGGTGTCGTACATATAAACAAACCCTCTACCCAGGGGTCAGCCGCGAATAGATTTAGAACCAAGGAAGAACCACAGACAGTTCCGAGTTTCGGGTCGTCACCTCCGCTCTCTCCAATCAACATGGAAAGTCAAGAAAGGATAAAATTAGAACGAAAACGTGCGAGAAACAGGGTCGCAGCAAGAAAGTGTCGAACGCGGAAACTTGAAAGAATTTCACGATTGGAAGACAGAGTGTCTGATTTGAAAGGACAAAATTCATCTTTGGCTTCGACAGCCTCATCACTCAGGGACCAAGTGTGTAAATTAAAGCAGCAAATTATTGAACACGTTAGCAGTGGTTGTCAAATTATGATGACGAACAGTCTTAACTTTTAAATGTGCCTTCCATTATGTGACTTGTGTTCGAAAAGATTCATGAAGTTGATATGTACTGTTAACAGATTTTGCTCTACTATTGAATTTAAAATTTATCCCTGTATTAATTAAATGCTGTGAATTATAAATTTGATACAAGAGTTAGCAAGGAAAACTTGATTCTATTAGTATTACATATTGACTTTTGAACAGAATTTTGCCAGTGCCAATTGTGTGTAAACTGAATGTGATACAGGTCATTATTGTTTGCATTGTCTTCAAAAAATTTGTTTAACAAAAAATGGGTAAAGTGGATTCTTTTTAAAGTTTACCGATTTGTTTAAAACTTTGAAATAAATTAAAACGCTTCACATTTGTAATATTTTCATAGAATTTAAGTGCTAATATTGCACTAGAGATATGGAGTGGGATTTTTCAAAGATAAAGAAAAGTTAATTAATTCAATTACCAACACAGATAACTGTTAATTATCAAGTTCAACTGCAAAATTGTGATATTGTTTCATAATGAGTTTTATGCCTCATTGAATGTATATTATTTCATACCAGTCTTGTAAATAACACATCTATTATATGTCCATTGGTATTGTGTGGATCACAAGATATACATCACAATATCTGTATGCATTACAAATTCATTATCAGGTTATTACAGGTTTCACTTAATCAAATTTCATAAAGCTTTGTACGTTATTTTGCATAATTTAAAACCTTTTACATGAAATTAAATGTTGATATTTTTGCAGAAATCTTTTCTTGGTTTTATTTTTCAACAACACTAGCTAGCTATAATATGATAATTGATGTAAGCTCAATAATCTGTTATAGGAGAGGAGGAAATGTAGCGACCAGACCGAGATTCGAACTGGGGAGCCTCTGAACACTAGCCAAAAATGCTTTACCACTTAGCTACCTGGTTACAAATGGTAGACCCAGTCCCATCCTGCTACAAATCCAAGAAAATCAGACAAATATCTGTTTTGAAATTCATACCCTATAAATTAATGAGTTTACACAATTGTCATTTCCTGAACTAAATCGGAAGTCTTGAAAAATGTTTGAAATGCTTTATTTTGCCTATTAAAAACTTAAAACATTTTGAAAGACATGCAGACTTGATGACAAACTGTAAGTTGACAGAACTGAATAAGACGTACCATATTCGACCCAATAAGTGCCGCCATCACTAAAAGGGCCCTTTCCCTTTTACAGACTTCAATTTCACTTACATTGAATTAAATGCAGACAGAAAATATGAAAACTGTGTCAGTTTCCTTAATTATTTCTTTTACAAATTGATTCATGGCTTACTTTGTAGAGTAATTTTATGAAAGACTGCGGTAATCCAAATTTGTTTCTATTGAACGCCCCAAAATTTGCTTCAATTTTCTAAGCGCCTTATCGGGTTGAATACTGTAGTATGCATATGATATATAAAGGTAGTAAACATCCCGTACTCGTCATGATCTAAACAATGCTGGAAATATAAGACTGGTGTTCTTAAATAATTTAATATAATATACAGAAATGTACATGTAATTTCTTCCAACTCCTTCAGTGATTAAGGTTTTAGACCCTGTTTGAACTAGTGATATTTGTAATATCACTTCTTAGGTATATATACTTAGTTGATTAAAAATGAGTATGCATCAGGTCTGAACTTAGGTATTACTTACTGTCGAGTCGTAGTTTGCATGTATTGCTTGTAAAATTTGGAAAAATATACAAAAAACCATTTCAGTTTAGCAAGTCCACAGGGTTCGGTAGTTATTTCTATCGCTAAATATTCATACACTATGTTAACGAGATTCTATAACATGTAATCATGGAGCACTTGTTTGACTGAATTCGACCTTTTAGTCGTCGCCCCCTCCCATCCCCCCTTAGTTCTCTGATGGTTAGCCCAACCAGTTGTACAATTTGAAGTCCCAACCCCACCCATAAGTCAAATTTGATTAAATTCTGACTTGTGGACTGGTTATGAAGAAGAAGACGATAGTTGACTGATTGACAATGTACCGCGGTATCGCTGCTATCGCAGAAGCTCAACTTGGTTCGTTGGATCAGGTGAGCTAACAATTGTAACAGGAATTTTGCCAGGTTAGTCATCCATCACATAATATGTCCTGAACATCTAAAAAGAGATTGCCGCACATGACTTTACTTTGTGAAATAATAACACCGAATTCAACTTTACTATTAGCTGGTTATAATTTTACTCCTGAAAAATTCAAGTCGAAATTAAGTTTATTTTCTTAATGAACAGCCTGACAATACTTAAGTTATCGGGGCCGCGGTGGCCGAGTGGTTAAGATGTCCCGACATATTACCACAAGCCCTCCACCTCTGGGAAGCGGGTTCGAATCCCATGTGGGGCAGTTGCCAGGTACTGACCGCTGGTCGGTGGTTTTTCTCCGGGTACTCCGGCTTTCCTCCACCAACAAACCTGGCACGTCCTTACATGACCCTGGCTGTTAATAGGACGTAAAAAAAAAATAAAACAAACCAAACCACTTAAGTTATCATTTCACTAATTCCTTGCTAATTGAATATGCTATCAATGATGAATAAAGAAAAGTGCACAGAAAAGTCAGGTGGACTGATAGTCATCATACTCGTCAGTCATCAAATGCCTTTTTCAATAGCTGATAGGCCAATGTGGCATGCTGGTATAAAGGGTTACCAAGTTTGTTGAAATGAACGACCTTGATCTTAATTCAAGGTCACATGGGTAAAATAGGCTAAAATCTTTAAACAACTTCTCGTCAATAAACTAAGAAGCCTTGAGACCTGATATTAAGCCTGTAACATCATGGGATTAATTGCAACAAGTTTGTTCCTTGACTTTGACTTTCATTCAAGGTCACAGGGGTCAAATAGGCTAAAATCTTTAACAGTTTCTTGTGAATAATTAAGAGGCAAAGAAAAAGTCTAAATACTTTGTATAAATTAATGACCTTGGCTGCCAATCAAGATCAAAGGGGTCAAACAGGCTAAACTTTTTACACAACTTTTTGTGAATAACTAAGAGGCCTAGAGACCTGATATTGGGCCTGTACCAGGGATAGCATACTGGAATGAAGAACTACCAACTGTGTTCAAATAAATGACCTTGACCGCCATTCAAGACCACATGGGTCAAATAGACTAAAATCTTCTTTTCAATAATTAAGAGGCCTAGACATCATATTGGGCTTGTAACCTGTTGGAATGAAGGGCTACAAAGTTTATTCAAATAAATTACCTTGACCTTCATTCAAGGTCACGAGTCCATTCGAATATGCTAAAATCTTGAAACGACTTCTTGTGAAATAAATAAGAGTCCTAGAAACCTGATATTGGGCTAAATAACTTGTAACTTGCTGAGATGAATGATTATAAAGAATGATCTTGACCAGCATTCAAGGTGACAAGGTCAAATAGGCTAAAAAAATCTTATTAATAACTTAGAGGCCTAGAGACCTGATATTGGGCCTGTAGAATGATGGGCTACAAATTTTGTTCAAATAAATGGCTTTGACCATGATACAAGGTCACAGGGGTCAAATTAACTAAGAGTTAGTGGCATAGTGATATTCGGTCTGTAGCAAGCTCGGATGCTGGAAGTGTTTTCATGCGAATGACTTACTTACTTTCAAGATCATCGAAAAAGGAGTAAATTATATCTTAGAATAGTTTGAATTTCTGCAAATTTTTATCACTTAACAGTGTTCAGAGTAATAATTGCGATAGTAACTAAAATTTTCACCGTTTCCCTTCGGTTTTATAGGAAGTAATGCCATATCAATAATATAATAGACTCATTCAAATGACTTGGTTAATATATACAAAGTGTCGACCCAGAAATCCAGGTCTGTCCCTGGATGACCCTGACACACAATATTATGTATGAAGACACTTGGTGCAACATTTAAGGAAATGACTTAACTATGCATGCGCACTTATAATTACATTCACACCATTGCATTAAACATTTAAATAAGCCAAATAGAAATAGTAATATATATATACATGTTACACAACGAGGGGTTGTTGAATACACAGGGACATGAATATTAAATTCAGTTTATAGTGCCCATAGACCATTTTAAAACGTTTTAGAGGTTAAAATAAAAACATAGACCATTTTCAGACGTGTTAGGGAGTATAGATAAAAAAATCAGTAACATTCGTATATTTATAATGTCATATGATAAGACTCTATGCGGATATGATGCATGAGAACTCTCGGGATCACAAAAAATGGTGTTTTTTTTTCCCGATTTGGGATAGTCTACCCTTGGTAAGTCTTGGGTTTACAATATTTTGTGATCTTCGAGTAGAATATCCCTATCCTTCATATCCACATACTAAAGAGTTTGTTTCTCTACCTACGGATCACAGCTTAGGGACCTGACACGAAATTGTTACCAATAATACATGTATATTTATTTATTATATTGGGCCTCACTCATTCTGCTCTAGAGGGTCAGAGCCAAAATTTATTCAAACTCTGTTCCCCTTTCCCAGATGATGATTCTAGCCAAATTTGGTTACAATCCATGCAGAACTCTATGACTAGTAGCGATTTAAAGGAAATGTTGACGGACGGACGCCGCGCCAAGACACAAGCTCATCGGCCCTTCGGGCCAAGAGAGCTAAATATTGTGTCAGGTCCCTGTGCTACATGTTTATCCCATGCAATGCAAAACTTCATGTTCGCCGAAACTAGACTGGTTTATCTATAAAGAATATCAACCATGGGATTTGTGTTAAAGATATCACGCAATTTTTATGTAGAATTCTACATGGAGAATTGATATGGAGTTGAAATATATTGTGGTTTTCTTGTTGGGGAATCATAATTGTAAAATTGTAATGAAACGTGGCATGGGAGAAAAATACAAAAGTATTCGTATGTGAATGGAAGGTCACAAAATATTGTAAAACTCGATCTTGCCGTGGGTTTGTGATCCCGAGGATAGAACATACAAGAGTATGAAAAAGTCTTATTAAATAGTACATGTCGAAATAGAGGATCTTACATGAGTGGATACATAATAAGAAATCAGTTAAAACGAGTTAAATAATTTGTGATAAGCCACGAAGCTTTAATAGAAATCCGGCTCGAATGTGTCGATTTCGTCAACCGAGGCAATCAAACGACGTTATTTATTGATTATGACGCCATAACTACATGTGACGTAGCGATGGTGTCTTACTTTATTTATGATATAGACGTATGACATGTCAGAAATGCTATTTTTAAAAAGCATTGATTGTCATATTTTTACATACATTGGTGTGTTTCAAACATTGGTTGTTCTAGCATATCGAATGGTGCGCGTTAGCGATATATATTAGATTTGGCGGGAAATAAGGGGTGCATTGTTTTCCGGTGTTTCGCCAGGCCTAATGATAAAGCGGATATACAAAGAAAATTCAACACTTCAACCCATATGTTATATTTTAATTCGAATATATTTCCATATCTATCAATTTTAAAAGAATATTTCAATATTCTTTCAGTGAATTCTCACACAGATTTTAACCAGTCTTTTCGTGACCTCTTGACCTCTAATGAAGGTATCAACTAGTACGCAAGAGCCTAAATGACAATGTTGTTATTGGAAATTACCATACATTGGGCTTATTAGCAACATATAGGTACTGTGCAGTGGCAATGTAAATCTGATTTCACAGATCAGAAAATGTGGAATTATAATTTCCTACGTTCCCTATATCTTGCCGATATCCAGACTGCAACTTGAATTGCACTAACTGGCATGTATACATTATAACATATATACTATGTCATGATTGATCATGAAATCAAAAAGTATGCATCATTAAATCAATCAACATTCTTATGTCATTGAGCTACACGATTGTGGTTTAGATGAATTTATGTAAGGCAAATAAGTGCATGTAGAAAATACATGGTTAGTATCTTACAATACAATGTTTGTTTTGGTGCGAGACTTAGGGGAGGCATCTCGGCTTACCGTGTGGAATAAAGTCCATGTCCAATCACAGGGGCATTAGTAACAGTTTATATCAATTTGGACCCAATTTAGAGATTAAAAAACCATAAAAACAATGTAGAGAATGATTTTTATCGGGTTTTTTTTAAATGTCTAAAAATGGTATTAGGGCACTCTGGTGGGTCCATGATTATATAATATGATTATATATTCTCAGATCCCTGTGGTGGAGCCTCCGTAATATAAAAATTTGTTAAATTCGTTAAATAAGGATATATCTATATACATGTATATATATAAACTATATACTATCTATTTTTATCTCTCTATAGTGAATTAATGGTTGAAAAGAATACTCATCTTGTTTGATTTTAGAAGCAACGTTAATAAGACAATGTGTATGATCAACTGTATCAGGTCCAGTTTCCATGCAGTAGAACAAATCCTCACTTTAACGGAGAGTATGGTGACATAAAATCTACGTTAACAACGAAGAAGGTTAAACTAGCTTACATTTTCGATTTTGCATTGCATATATTACCGAATGTGTCATAATACGGTTGACAACGTAACACTTTACATGTACCTGTACTATGCCAAGACCCTGTGCACATGTACATGCGCTTTTTGTTTTAATAATTTTTTTATTATATATGTCTTGGTAATATTCTCTGAAGTTATATATACTGCCAAGACATGCTGTCAGATTATTTTTAGTCTGCAAATGTCCGTTTGCACATAGGGTTATATGAAAAGTTGAGTATATAGTTGACCATGGGGATTTCTGTCCTGGCTTAGCAAACAGGCGATATGCTGAGCTCAGCATGTCAAATTGTTTACATGTATGTATATAAATATTTACTGATCAGATTGTCTATGTCATTTACCTGTATCCGGTCAATACTATATATCCACAGGTGTCCTAAGGGAATCATTTTGGACTTCCTGGTCACACGTACAAATGTATTACCGGTATATACATGTTCCGATGCGGAAATTAGTTTATCTTACATACTGTGAAATCATTATTTTTCGTGGGGATTTATTTTTCGTGGATGTCGTTTTTTGACCAAAATCAAAAAAATTATCACCCCACGAATATCCGTTTTTCAAAACTGCATGCTGTCATGTTAACTATAACAGGTTTTTCAAATGATGACCTGTTTTAACAGTTTATTTTTTATGCATACACAGCAGGGTATGTACTTGGTAATGGGTGAATATGAGTAATTTTGAACCTGTCCTGGTGACCATTTTTTTATACATTTTAGGAGTCTAGATTGCGTACTTATAAAATAAGTATTATAGACGTAACGATTCCCGGGTTGTTTTGTGGTGTATTTGTATATATAAATATGCCTGTACAAATTATTTAGTTTCGATATATACCGAGTGAATGAATAATTACTTTGTTCAGAAAGGTTATAAAATTATGGCTCATGAATGTAAGTGGTTGTCGAGTATGGGTTTTTAAAAGCTACAAAAGATGCGATTTTGTTTTGTTTTGTTTTTTGTTTTTTTGTTTTTGCATCTTTCAAAAATAAATTTCGCGTGAAATAAATTCCATATCCAATATAACCTCGTGAGTCGTGTGACCTGACACTGAGAAAAGTAGATCGGGTCAGATTTTAAAATCTTGACAAATCTAACATCTATGATTAGCCAGAGTGAATTAACACCACTGATTGTGGAAGGCCATATTTCACCTACATGTATATAACGTGTATTACAGTTTGTTTCAGATTTACGCCAATCAACAGCTATATATAGGTCATTTATGGCGGAACTATTATCTTTAAATTGCAGGAACAAAATGGTAATGTTAAAAAATATACTTAGATAAGTAGTAAGTTAACTCATTTAAATAAATTTCACTTGGACATTCAACATTTGGTGCTTACGGTAATAAGTTCCCCATCTACGTTTTGTACATGTAAAGTGTACCATAGCATGTTATGTTTGTGTAAAATGCGATTTGATTTCATTAGGCCGGTTTTCGAACATGTAGTGTAAATCTTAAGCGATTTTGTAGCATGTATTCTAAAATGTTATTCAAAAAGGGCTAACTCACTTTAAATACGAAATAAAATGAAGAAATACTTGTTACAAAAGGAGTATATATGGTTACACGGCTCTCATTGCCTATACAATGTATTTCGAAATCCCAGTTTCATCATCTTATAAATAAAGTAGTCACATGACTAAAACACGCGATCTTTCCGGAACTGTTAGTTTCCAGCCGTTCTAATTATATACATGACAGAAGACATTATTTAACACGCATAGGAAACATACGTATAACAATTTAGTGATAATTAAAAACGTGTTACGTCTTTGTGAACCTAAAATACAATATTATATTACTTCTGTGTAGAAACATACGTTAATGATCTGCAATTGTTAATAACTAACGCTTTGTATGTATAATAGTGTTAAAAACGATATATAAGGTGTGTTAAGATTTACATAAAAATGTTCATAATTATAAAAAAAGGTATGGAAATCGATGATTCGAGCATATTGAAATATGTAAAATGCTTTAGTATTCGTTTGCCACTTGACAAGTACTGACACATATATATATTATCGCCATCATGACACATAATAATATATGAAATCATTTAGTCAAATTATATGTCAATCACTTGTAAGCATTTGATCGATCAATCATATCGGTGTCCATGTTTACGTACATATACATGTACAGCGAACAGAAACATTACACCAGAGAAATTCTTCAATTTTAGCCATTTTCTCCTTGTTGGATATAAATTGATATGAAATATCATCGTCTGCTGCAACAAACCATTTCAATAAAACCATAGGCGTTTTATGAGTAAATAGTAGAGATCAAAGGACAATGATTTTAATATTATATTTCCGGCCCACTTTACAGGAAGCCGGTGATTTTTCCCCTCGGCGACACCGTATTACGTCACTAATCGCTGACCAGTGACAGATTTATCCATTAAGACAGATCTAGTGACAGGTTATCTACATTTTTGTTTGACACATTTTCTATCGGTTTATTGAATATTTCCCGGGTTTGGGGTATTATATGTTTCTGTAGATGCTCTCAGCGATATCTGGTCAGGCCTGCGGGGATTATGCTGTACGTATCAATGAAAACCATCTGAGGTTTTCACGTGATTGTATTTTCTCCTCATGTTTTTATAACTTAACTTTATTTTCCCATAGTGCTAGCGCCTTTAGCCTTTTGCGTGAATTTCAACCCACGACTCATTTTAAAGATTATTTAGTCTCAAACAAAATAAATACCCAGTGGAATGGGCACGTGTTATATACTGTATAACATACATGTACACAAATGTATAATATATAAATGGACCCTTTTCCCTCTAAACACAAAATGGTCAGCAATGCAAATTACAGTACTATCATAGCCACTGTAAGGGTATTGGAGAACTGGTTTTAATCGGGTTGTGCAAAAAGTCACTTTTCTATTAGTTAGTGCAGTCAGTATTGACCCATCATCCAAGCGTTGTTTTAATGTCTTAAAACTACATGTATACTGTGACATAATATGATTGAAAATTAAGAAGGGGATACTAATTATACAATGAATATTATAACCACGGCTCCAATTGCTATTTATTGCCAGTTTGTAATATACGAATATACAATATACATAGCTGTTACACAACTATGGGCTATTGGATATTAAACTTATTTAAGTTACAAAAGATACACGCTAAAGCTCGTGTCTTTTTGTAACTTTAAAAAAAAATAACTCACTCATGTGAAATAAATTGGCTTGCATATCCAATAACCTAAATTTGTGTGATCAGTTTTATACCACACTAAATACTCTACAAGAAAAGGCCAGAATTTGCAAATAAGGTGTTGTAATATCTTCATTAGCAAGTAGGCTCTCATTAATACCCTGGACCCCTAACCAACACCGTACCCCTACTCTGTACCCCTTACCCATATTCTGTATATCATTACCCCTAATCTGTACTTCATATCCTGTATCCCCTACCATGGATCATGTACCCACTAACCTGTATCCCTGCCCTGTACCCCTACCCTGTATCCCTACCCTGTACCCCTACCATGTACCCCTACCCTGTACCCCTACCATGTACCTCCTACCATGTACCCCTACCCTGTACCTCCTAACCTGTAACCCATGACCTGTATCCACTAACCTGTACCTCCTAACCTGTACCCCATGACCTGTACCCACTACCCTGAACCCCAACCCTGAACCCCTGCCCTGTACCTCCTACCATGTACCCCTACCCTGTACACCTACCCTGTACCTCCTAACCTGTCCCCCATGACCTGTACCCACTAACCTGTACCCACTAACCTGTACCCACTAACCTGTACCTCCTACCCTGTACCCCTACCCTGTACCCACTACCCTGTACCCCTACCTTGTACCACCTACCCTTACCCCTACCATGTACCCCTACCATGTATCCCTACCCTGTACCACTACCCTACCCCTACCCTGTACCCACTACCCTGTACCCTTATGCTGTACCTCCTACCCTTACCCCTACCATGTACCCCTACCCTGTACCCCTACCCTGCACTTCCTACCCTGTATCCCTTAACCCATATTTCAGCGTGTCACAGACTCAATATCATGTCCCTAGGCCTAGTTATTCACAAGAAGTTGTTAAAATTTTTAAGCTATTTTGACCCCAATGACATTGAATGAATGTCAAGGTTATTAGTTTGAAGAAACTTGGAGGTCCTTCATCCTAGCATGCTACAGGCCCAATATCAGGTCTCTAGGGCTTAGTTATTGACAAGATGTTATTTAAAGATTTTAGCTTTTTTACCCTCTTGTGATCTTAAATGAAGGTCAAGGCCATTCATTGATCATACTTGGTAGTCCTTCATGCTAGCATACTGCAGACCTAATATGAGTACCTAGGGCTTTTGGTCACTGCATGGTACACAATGAACTGCGCACCATGACTGACAAAGCATGATGAATAGGTCATTCTGTTCCTTCTGGTTAGATGACCTAAAAACAATAAATACTGTTTAAAACAAAAGTAGAAACTTACTACTATATATTGTAAATTATTCCCTATTGAGCCCGCCCCTCCTGCTCCCTGGGGATCAGAGTCAAAATTTATACAAACTCTGCTCCCCTTCCCCCAAGGATTTTTTGGTCGAGTTTGGTTACAATTTATGCAGAACTCTATGAAAAGTAGAGATATAAAGGATTCACTTCCATTTCCCCTACTGGGCCTTGCCCTTCCTGCCCCCGGTGGATCATATCCAAAATTTATACAAACTCTGTTCCCCTTCCCCAAAAGATATGTTTGGCTAAGTATGTTTTGCCTTTATAATCTATAGTTATGTTGATCAATCACCAGGGGAAAATTCACAATTTTTCTAGAGGGCCTTAAAACATTACGATGTATGAAGAGTATTTGATTCCATCATTTCTGTAAATTCAGAAGAAAAAAAATTGGAATTTTTAGTCATTTTTGACCCTAAAGACCTTTTCGCCCCTGGGGATAGGATGTCAAGCGTTGAAAGAGTAAGATTTTAAAATAGAATTATTTCGAGTTATCAATAGGAACTATCAAAATCCAAGATGGCTGCCAGGCGGCCATCTTGTTTACAGATTGATCCCAAAATGCAATATGCACAACTAGGTCCCTAGGGAACCTATATATGAATTTTGAGAAAATTCCATCAACGTTTTCTGAAAAATCCAGTATTATGTCACATTTGATATACTAAGCTAGAAGGTCCTACGGGACAGTAAAGATGACGAATCATGGACTGATGATGGTAGCTAAAATTATCAGTACAATGTATAACATTTTAACCACACTATATTCATTATATAAATACCAGTATTTGACCAAAAATAAATATTTCTATGATGTTCTTTCTTTTTTTTAAATTTATTTTTGAATCATTTTTGATGTTCAATGATACAGACTGGAACAGTTTAATATAATAACAACAAAAACGTTACATTCATACCAAATAAAATGACATTTACATTCATACATGTACAAACCATCATATACACCACACACACACACACACACACAACCCACTTCGTATACAATCATTCCTTCTGATATGACACTTAGAAAGGGTTAGGGAAGTAAAGGTAGTATAGGAGGATAGAGAGTCAAGATATAAATTATATGTATTTGGTAGATCAGCAAGGAAAATTTAGGTATATATGCAGATCAACATCATTTACATTTTTGCTATCATATGATTTTCACAAAACATGGTATACATCTGTACATGAATCTAACATTTTGAATAAAAGTATTGAAAATAATTTCTTTCAGTGCTGAAAAAAAATTCTTTCAGCACTGATTAATATTTGAATAGCTGCCAGGCAAAAAAAAAAGTCTGTTTAGGGTTACAGTGGCAAAAAAAATAGGGTCACTTGGTCGTTTTTTTTTTGTTGTGTGTCTTTCACTCTAATGGCCGGAACCGGAGTCTGAAATTGAAATCTTTACTTTTTCATAGAAAAGTGGAAGAAAAAAAATAGGGTCAGGGTAAAAAATTAGGATCGGTCGGGTTACCCTAAACAGGTTTTTTTTTAAACCCTTTACATAGTTACAATTCCATACTCAACATACAGTATATTTTGATCATATATAACAGTTATTTATGTTGCTAAATCATACACATGTACCAGGTTTGTAACTTCACATATGTAGTTGATTTTACTTAATTGGAAACTAAAGGATAACATTTATTGATAACTGCATACAGTATTTGATAGATCATGTGCTAGGTTTGCAACTTATTATTGTGTATTTGCGCATGACAGGGTTATCTACCCTTGCGGGAAGGTATTAATTGTGATGTCAGGTGTTTCAGAGGGTACGTCCTACTTTTCAGAGAAAAGGACGTCAGTTGTGCTCAGAAAATAATGACGTCACTGTGGATACCTAATCATAAGGGAGGTAACTCTGTAATATACAAAGACGGAATATAAGATCGTAGAAAACATAACGTATATAAAGTGATTATAAACATACACAATAAATATACACTTTTTGTATATATGTTTAAGTTTGTAACTTACATTTTTTATGAATTAAAATACTAATAAAGCTACAATTATAAGTATTATAAAGCTTTAAAACACACAAAAATCATATAAATAGTTGATCCAAAGTCCACATGTATCAACATAAAACAAGTATAAAGTTATTAAGACTGAATAATGGGATTCAAATCATTAATCATGATTGTTATGTAATGTATGCATGGATATCTCATGATCAGTACATTTGATAAACATGATAATAATACAATAACCACAATATATACCGGTTTATGTATTACTTGTTTTTAAAACTTTTTATTGCTAAAATAATATGTATACATAAAATCATCTAATACATTAAAAATTATGATTGACGATACAAAAAATAAAATGTTACTAGTAAATGGTACATGACGATGTACATATAACTACGCAATTCTCTCTTTCTTCATATGAATGTACAAATACATATACAGTAAAAGTAAACTTTAAATGAGCAATAAGCATTTTTTTTATTTAGTTAGATGTACTTGCTTAAGCAATAGTTTCGCTTTTTGCAATACTTAATTACAACTGGTAATATATATTTGGCCTAAATCTGAAATAAAACTGCTATCAGTAAAAAGAAACACCTGCAGATTAAATTGTTTTTGAAATATCACACAGAAATATAAATTTAGTAGTAGTTGTTTGAGAAAGAGATAACTTGCAACTCTAAAGATAGAGATATATAAAGGGAGGTAATTCAAAAATATCACAGGGAACAGTAATTCTGTAGTAGTTCTTTGAGAGACTTTCTCCTATACATCGATATAGGTAAAGGGAGCTAATTCATAAATATATCACAGACAAAATTAGTTATGTACAGATTGATACCTTTGTCTCTCTTTCTGAAGGCATATGATACTCCAACTCTTTCATATAGGGGTGTGACGGATATAGAGGTTACATAACAAGTTATTTTACACAATCGAGTCGTTTCTTTTTAAGTTTTAGCAAGTGTCTTAATGTAATTTAAAAAAAACAACTTATGAGTTTGAAATGAATTCCCTATACAATAACCCTGAGCTGTAAGACCTGTTTCTTACACAATTATACCTTCACAAGAAGGCCAAAATAAGATGACATCATCTGCTGACATACGCAAATAAGGTGTAGTGATATTGTCATAAGCAAATACACGTAGACACTCAGTAATATTTAAAAATCTTAAATGCATAATATTTAAATCCTACTAACAAACTTTTGGACTTCCACACGTTACTAATTAGGTAAAATCAAAGCCCTCAATACCTAATTTTGTGACGATGAGGGCGTTATATTCCTATCCTTCATACCCAACATATGAAAGAGGTTTATTTTCTCATATCACATCATTCACATCATTTATGAGAGCTATAATTTGATGAAAATATCAAATTTTCTGCTTGATGGTTCAACCTTTAAGCACACCATCTTAATAGGGTCACAATGCATGAAACGTCTTATGACTATTGTGAGATCAGGATAAGACTAGATTTATAGCCACAGACAGGTTTTTCTAACACAAGAAAATATGAGAGAAAAATTAAATCATCCGACAGTGTAATCTTTCCATTATTCCTTTGTTGCAATGCCCATACAACAGGGTCTGATGAGGAACATTTTTGTTTGAGCTGTGAATGTTCGCATATCTAGTAGTTTAAATCCTGCTGCTTTTACTGTACTGCCTGTATCCCTTGTCAGCTCACAACCATCTCCAATCACACGCCACAAAGGCGACATGAGGCATTGAAAGAAATAGATGATGCTTTGTTTAGGTGCACACACGTGGTCCAAAAAGTAGAATTTGCCATTCTGTGCAAAAATATGAAGCAAAAATAAATTAGAAATAGAATATATCACAAGACTTTTCATTATTTGTAACAGAATTATGTGTAGCAGTATTGAACTGGGTTGATCGTCAGTGACCATGCAACTCAATCAATAGAGCATCTGGCTTGTGTTTGAAGGTCCAGGGTTCGAGTCCTGGTCTGGCTGCTACATATTTTCAACACCTGTTACAAAATTAGTGAGCTTGCCATCCCATATTTCAAAATTGAAGTGCTCTTAGCATGGGATATGTGAACTTGTGAGTTGTTGTCTTTTTGGGTGAAGATATAAACATGTAGAAAGGATCGAGAGAGGAATATAGTGGACTTGAAGTGGGTCAATCATCAGTGACCAATTGCAAGCAGCTCAATCGTAGAGCATCTGGCTAGTGTTCAGAGGTCCAGGGTTCCTATATATACAATTATGCTTACTAGCAATTTTAATCAGAATTAAATCATGTATCATATTTGACATAGTTATACTGCCCCTAAAGCTACCCCAACCCCCATTCAACATTCAAGACATTCAAGCAAACCATAAAAATACCCCGATATCAAAATAGTTGTGTATGTTTTATAACAGTTGATAATGTATCGACTATGAATGATCGATCACTATCACAGTGAAAATCGTTCCAATTACACATCCTGTTAGTACAATCCCCATCGCACAGACATTTTTCGCATATCATGCAGACACTGTTCGCACACCAGGCACACTTCCTGCATACACTATGTCACCACACAACTGTAGTTTTACGCAATACATGTTACTTACATGCTTGAGAACGCGTTTCACTTCCTCCAGGACACGATTCTGATCTTTAACTGAACACAACACCAGCGTGCTAACCACTACATCAAAACTACAGTCCCTCACACCATCCATCTTTTCAGCGTATGCTTGTATAAACCCTGTCATCTCTACACCTCTCGTGTCGGCCGCATTGCTCTCTGTGTATGATTCAAAGTATGGGTTAGGATCAAGACAAGTGACTTTTGTTTGTGGAGGATAAAATTTAAAGTTAGCTCCTCCTCCAACTCCGATCTCCAGAACGTTCAATGGCCCAATCGTTGCCCTGAGTTCCTTCATCGAATGGAACAATTTCTTTTTATGCTCTCCAAATAACTTGTTACTCTTGCATCCGAATTTAGCTAGTACCCACGCAAATAAACGCAATCTAAACCGATTAATATGTTTTTTAAGACAAAAATACCCAACAAATATCGCTAAGCCGATATATAATGTACTTTTCAGATAACCCTGTGCAGCAACATCCTGTTCCGCCATCTTGTTAGTCATGTGATCGCTAGCTTTTTTTCTATTTATAAAATGTGATGTCATGTGATTTTGTTGATCAAGCTCAGCCCGGGATGGTGGCCATGCATGGCTAGTCCGGAAAAGTGATGCAATCATTTAATGTTCATCCGGATTCATTGTAATTTTAGAATAAATATGGACTGAAATATCCGGAAATCAATTTACAATATACAAATGTTTTACTACATAATATTTATGCATTTTCTCTGTCTTATTAAAAAGAGAAATACAATATCCTAGCCCCTAAAACTAAAATTGAGAACAATACTACAAAAGACACAACATATAATGCAGAAAAAGCATACACCGAAAACTGGCCATCTAATGTACATCTGTACATGTACATTTTATGCCATTTTATATGCACATGTGCATTTTATATACAGTCAACGCGGGTTGATAAACTATAATGTTTGTAATAATAGAATTCCAATTTAATCGGTAAATTCATTCATATAATTTCTTATGCAATATTAATCATACAAGATAATCATATATATTCGTCACTGCCTTTAATTATTTCACTGTATCCTACTATTTTCGGGTGTTTTTTTTTCATTTGGTCATCCCGTCTTTATTTTATAAGTTAATTTTATGATTCTTTTTACGGTGGCTGAGAAAGGACATGAAAAATAATAAGATATTGCGTGTGAACGTAATGATTATTGCGTGTGAACGTAATGATAATTGCGTGTGAACGCAATAGAAAACCTGACTGATTAAATTAACTGTCAATTACTCAGTGAGATATTATTGTGTGGACGCAATAGCTTTTTATTTTTCACGTCCTTTCCCAGCCACTGTAGGAGCATGCAAATACTGCGGTAAAAACACATGACTGCAAAAGCGATTTGGGTAGTTCTAGGCAAAAAGTGCTTTACTCCACTAGCAAGCAAGACGTCTGACCATTTGTGTAATGGCGTACAGCGAGCGAGTTTGAACATTTCACTCACATTTTACCACAGTGAGCTTTTCACCGAAAAACTAATCAATATTTTCATTACTATATACCGGTTAGTTTTCGATTTATGAGCAAATTTTAATGTACTCTTTGACTGAATTGTCCCAGGAATAACCATTTGGGCTCTATATAACTGTAGGCAAATGTCAGATTGGCGGCCATTTTAAAATTCAAATAAGAATAGACTAAATTATGTATAAAACTTCTGAAAAAAACAAATCGAAATTTGCTGTCTCTGCAGCTGTCTTTTTTCTTTGAAAAAAAAATGGCGATCTATTAACATAATGTTTTACTTTTGACACTTCTATGGTACTCCTTAAACCCGCGTCATACTGTCCCGATTTTGATATCCGATGGCTGTATGAATATGGGATTTTCAATTTCGGGCGAAAATCGCCCCGAACGTGGTCTTACCCGACGTCTTCGCCGAAGGGATAGCCGATAGAAACACGATGCCTAAAGAAGGCCATATGATTGTACCCGAACCAAACACGAGTCAACGCAAATGCATTCATCCTCGATACTCCAGGGGTTCCGATCACTTTCGATCTCTACACCCCTGGACTATCTCATAGTGAAATTGAAGGCAGCTAAGCGGAAAACATTTGACCAATCACAGGCTAGCAAAGATTTCCTTTGAAGACTACAGAGAGAGCGACGCCTAACATCAAAGCCACACAGTCAACCACAGTGTACCGTTATACGACTCTTTTGATGCACATCAAATGACTAAATTACCTGTTCTATTATGTTGCCTCCAGTTTTACTATGAGATAGTCCAGGGGTTTAGAGATCGTAAGTGATCGGAACCCCTGGAATATCGAGGATGAAATACATTATGTATATATGTTTTTATGAGGATGTAGATACGAAGGCTGAACGAAGGGCACACAGATGATGAGCGAAGGCAAAATTACGATTGCTATGCGACGCGCTTACGAAGACAACACAATGCCCTTTGTCATGAAAAGTAAAAGCAAACAAAACAATAGCATATAAAAAATATCGTTAAAGATCAACCGAATAGATTTTTTTTTATAAAATTGTAATTAAAAGATTTTGCGGAAGAAATATTTTGACATGTTAAGTACATGTTAAGTGTAATAAGTTCAATGTAGGTGTAATCTGGAGTCAGTTACGGATCTTTAGATTAAATCTGTATCTTCAAAAACTCGAAATAATAAATAAGAGATGGATTTGCAACAAGCTCTGTGCCTCCAAGAGTTGTTCATTTTGCTCCTAAAGTTGAAATAATAGAAGTAATGCAGTTGCCTGTTTTTTCCTTTATTTTTTTATCAGCATAAATTCAGTGAAGAGCGGATTAATTACGGATAAATTTAGTTTACAAATTTCAACCGTTCGTTGTCATCCGCAACAAAATCGGCCGTACAGATTTCCCAGTGTACATTACAGATATATTAATAACGTAGAGCCAATTTATGATGAACAAAGGCGGATGTGTCACGAATAAAAGCGAATATGATAACAGATGCTCTCCCATTAGGAGTACAATTGATAAAATTGACCAAGATTGCGGATATGTAAGAGGCAATTACGAATATATAACGTATGTATCAAAGATGCTCCACCGCTGACAAATGCTATTTTTTCACTTTTAAAAACAGCAGCAGACGATTCAGTATGTTTCTTCAGTTACAAAGGTTTCTTACTTTACACCGTTACCACCATTAAAAAGTTTGAGCTTCTAATTTTACTTCAAGTTAAAAATAGGATTAATAATTAATTGCATCCCGAAAGCTGTGGCACTATGTATGTTTTATGGAATGAAGTACTGATTGCGCATATACATCAAAGGCAAAATAAATCATATTATATTATTTTATGTGTTAATTAGACATATATATGCACGATTAAAAACAAATTATTGTTCAATTGATGAATATCATTTATGCTCTGTCGGCGGTGGATCATCTTTAAGGAATCATATTGGAAATATTCCGATTGTAATGAGAACATAACGAATGTATTAATAATACATGGCATAACGAACGTGTGGAAAGAACGGTTGTGTTGCACATTGCGGTCATAGAAACCGTCTCGGACCTTTCGGTATCGTTAACGAAGAAGGGGGTGTAGATGTGTTGATGCAGAATAACGTGCTGCATCTCCCACCCTTTATCATCCAGATACAGACAATGACCAGTCTCCTGCCGACTCGAATCAAAGCCGTTCAGGGTTGTTGTCAGATCGTCCATTCCACCCCTGAAAACCCCTTACAGCAGCTGCCGATGAGTAGGGAAACGGATGTCGTTTCTGGTCCTATTGATGTCATGCCACTAATAGCCCGCCACCACTTTCTACCATTGGGAAATGGAGGGAGGGGGTGCAAGAAAAAAGAATGGTGCAGTAACAGAGAGAAGTCTGATGAAGAAACTTTAATTTTAATTTCCCACCAGAACCAGAGAACGCTGCGTTTGAGTGGCTGAAAGAAAACGACGTGCGATCGAGATATAGTGCCATGGCCTGTTCAAGGACATCAACAGGAAGAAAGTCTATTTATGGAAAGAGGAAAGGTGAGAGCTACCCTTCCTTTCTTTAACATTTGCAAGTCAGATGGAGGTTCTTAATACCTGGTATATGTTGCTGCATAAGGTCTGGGCAGGATGCAAAGAACCGAACTCATCAAAGTTCTCTTCCACGTTGGTCTCTAACAGACTAATAGAATCTTTCACCCCTTTTGGGAAAGACAGGAGAGTCTCATCCCGAGGGGTAAGATTCTTGAGTTGTCAAACAGGAGGCTTTCCCGAGTATTTCATAGCTTAAAAATCTTATCAAGAAGGATAAAATATCCTGTCTCACCCCGAACAGGGTGAATTATTCATTTCCTCTTACCCTATGTGAGCACATGCAAGGGTCTCGTGTAGCTTGTCTCTACCCTAATGAGATAGAAAAATCTCACACCGGTAAAAACGTTGATATTCCTGCCCGGGGATAAGAGAAAGCCTTTTCTCCTCTGTTAAACAATTAATGACTTTGACAAGTTGATTGGTATGTTGCTGATTTTTGTCATATTTATACATATTTGATATGCATTCGTAAATTGTTCGCAAATCAAATGCAAAACAGACGTAATACAAACGGTTTGATGAGTATGAATTTTTATACATGTACTTATGTGACGTTGTATTGCGTTTGTGATTATAAATGTGTCCATTGTCGCTGATGATTACACGAAGGAAAGACTAAAAGAAAAAAAAAAAAAAAAAAAAACTGTCAAGATGTCCTCACGAATGCCACACGAAGGACAAGTTGGACACACGAATTTAACACGAAATGAACATTCGTGTGGTGTTCAGGCATTTTTATGGCATGCCAAAGATTTTTGGCATCACTCACGAATTTACTGCCGAAGTCTATAAAAGTTCCTTGGTAGTCATGTGTGTCCATTCTGTGTCAAATTCGGGAGAGTGTGACGTCATCATTAGCATGAATATGGGTTTAGACATCTAAATTATAGGCCTATCTGATACAGAATTTAAGATATGTGAAAAAGGTCTTTTCTAGAGGCCATTTTGAAAACCAATGTGGAGGTCACTAGGAGTCATTGTTCTTTAGCAACATACTTTTTCTGTATTCTATGGGTTTTTTGGTCGACATTATACTGAAATACATTCTCCTCTTCTTAGAAAAAAAGAAATATACATGTATTTAGTGACATACATGCATTTTTCTTATTATGGCATCCAGTGTAAATCCAAAACAATACACCAAAACTTACTAACTTATCCATAAGAAATAGAAGCAAATAGAACATTTCGGTAAAAGATTTTATGTTGTTTTATTGTTTCTGTTATAAAATAATCATTTATGGACTAGTAAGACATCTTAAGTTCAGAATGTTAAAATAGGTTTCTTCTGTTTCTTTCACATAAGAGTTGTCTCGCCTGATATCCATTTTTCTATTATTAAAGTTATATTTGCCGTAATTTTCATACTTAAGAATCAAGAAGAATTTTTGATATTTTATTCACTAACAAAAATTACCAACATTTTGAGACTGCATAAATTCTGTGTTGCAACTAATGTTTACAAGGCATCATACGTGTTAGTCAGTCCATAGGAATGAATTCTACAGCTTAATCCATCAAATATTATGGTTTTTCAATAGAATCATGAAGAAAAATAATATGTCAAAATTTTCGCTAAATTTACTTTTAAAGATATATGGCGAAAAAATTGACATGTTATTTTTTCTTCTGTAATCTATTGAAAAATATCAGGTTTAATGAATTAAGCTGTGAAAATCATTAAAATAAAGTGACAAACATAATAAAATTAAGTAACATAACAGACATCATGCATTGTAAATTTTTATGTCTTCTATATGTTTAGATGGAAGCACATACGTACACCTTCAGATTTGTTAATAATACTGTCAAAATTAACATTAAATTGTAGACCTCAAAATGGCTTCATTGTCTGACTGTATGTATTTATTTCACTGCGCGGTTTATGTAAAGATTTTTGGCAGTACTGCCAAATTTTTTCCGCTCTTATTTGTACTTATAAAATTAAAAGATATGCATTGTAGGTACACGTATTGTAACTCTTATATTGTTGATAACGTTTGGTGGTGAATAACATATTAAAACCTGCTCTTGAGTCATGAGTATGAGAAATACGGCACATATACCTTTATAAAATAATGCTGAACATTAACTATATTCATTATATGCAAGGGGGATTGGGGGCAACAGAAGTCAAACAAAATTGACAAGTATATATATCTTTTGTACATAAAAAGAAACACAATTCAGCAAAGCATGACAATTTATTGACTCGTGCCCTACTCGGCACCCAATCGCCTAGCCGAAGCGAAGCTGCTATGAAAAAGAATGTCCGTCCGGTTTTTGTATATGTGATATGATTTTTCCAAATGAGTTCAATAATTTTACAACTAAAATTCGGCTTATTTGCTATGTTTTGAGTGCGAAACAATAAATCTCGAAATAACATTGTAAGCAGTTTGTGTTCAATTTCAAGTCTATAAGACAAAACTATAACATTGAAGAAATATCTATATCATGGCAGGGTTGCATTTCAAAGGAATTGTGCAATTTAGTGGATAATGAACGATGAGTTCTCCTAATGGGGTCTGTTCCTCTTGGTGATGATTAGAAATCTTATGTCACAAGATACTCTCTCAAGGCTTCAGGTCTGCAGTGCGATGACGAGTGACAGCTTCTTTTAAATCTTTCAAGTGCTGATCAAAAGTTTTACAACAAATCAAAATATCTTAGTTAGAAAGTAACGAAATATGCAAGAGAGGAAGATAATCCATCAATGAACTGTGTCACCATATCACGTACTGATTTCCGAAGTGTCGTATCTTTTCCCAGTTGGACAATGAGCTAGTCTTTAATGGTTTGGCCAAGGTAACGTTTTAATTTGTTGAAAGGTGATGACTCGAGCATCATGACAGAGTCTTATATATCTTTTTAGGTCAACAATTCTCTATGAAAACCTTCTCCGAGTATAGGTTATTTTCGTTTCACATAGGATTTGCCGGACCCGCTAAATTCATAGGAAATGTTGCTATTTTTCTGACAGGGGTCGGACCCAGATATACATCATTGAATGTAACACAGCTGACAAATTCATAGAAGTTTTCCTAATTTTCATTCGAGTAACCCAAAATATTTATGGATGAATGCGTAGTATGTCGACATTGGCGGTATAACTATCACCAACTTCGCAAGCAAAGAATATTTGACAGTACCATACCATCCCTGAAACCTTTGGCGGATCTCACGTAAAATTTGAAGTCCTCGCACTTCGCCACCTGCTTGATCCCCGCAGTTGCGCCACTATCTCATAAGTTACTAATGAAAAAAACTCGTAGCATTGATCTATGGAGGGAGAAAATGGCTGCGCCTTTTGAAAAAAAAAATCATGTTGTATGCGACTTATTCATAATACCTTTTGTCTCGAAATTGACGTTCATCTTGGTATAATTTGTTGATCTTTTTGAATCTATTATTTACATTTCCTCTCTATTTTGAGAGTAACGTATCCATATGGTCTAAAGTTTTAACAAAGGGTTTCAGTGATAGCATCATATTGAATGCCCCCGGCTAGCGAAATTGTACTATCACAGGTGCGATGGTTGTACATGACTTTCAGTATTTGACGTTGCAATGTTAGGATTGTAACATCCAGAATTAATCTCATTATTGACGACTCCATTGCCATAAATTATGGCATTGTCTATTAAACTCACTATAAAAATTATAGTCGTTGGCCTAAATCGAAACCGCCTGAACACTCCATCTTTACTTAAAGTCTCTAATGGATTTTACCTATCCATAAACAGCCTTGACCTCGGAAGGACGCATTCACTCAACTCGAGTTGCATAAATATTGCTGCTGCCATAATGACAGGAGGGTGTGAGTTCTGTCCTCTAGCAGAGCGTGAAATATATCTTGACTAGGTCTTCAAATGAAATGCAAATGGAGTTTGAAGGAAACAGTTACAACGCTGTAGTAATACGTATTAAAACATATTTCTGCGAAGCGTAAATTGAAAGAAAGGGAGGTTTACCGGTAATATGCTCTATTAAAATATGTAGGCTTAATTGTCCTAAATGAAGTAGCTGACATAATATCAATAATAAAAAAGGAATCAATAATTATAAAAATATCACATTTATTTTATATTTGCAGTAAGGTTTCCAAATTATATACATAAAATACATGTTTTCACAACAAATTTGTATACGCAATAAACAGTTTAGGAACCGTTCCTTTCAATTCATTTGTAAAAGAAAACCAATTTAAACAACAAATCGTGACAATGGAGGCGTTTCCACTTGAGAAATTCTATTTTGATATCGAAAATCAATTTTGACATTTCACCTGTAAGTTTAGGTGGCGAAGCAAATTTACAAACTTTCACCAGTAAGCAAACATACAAAAAAAAACCTTTAGAATAAAAAAAAGTATATTCAAAAGTGATACACTGTCGGTATACCGAAGATAAGTTATGGTATCATTTGCAGCGATTTGTTCGTTTTGGATGCATTTCCGCTCAAACCCAGCTATTTGCATTACGCAGGACCAGATTACTGTACGGATGGCATCGACCGATGTCCGTTCGTATCCTCCACTGTATGTTTGTCCTCTAGGCCACGTCCTGGTAAGTCCACCAGAAGTCCACCCGTGAGACACATATCCTACTGAAACAAGCATCGCAATGATAAATATTGCGTAATTACTACGATTACTCGTGGTTTCTTCATCAAAAATAGCAGAAATAGTTGCACGGTATTTATTCTCCTCAACATTGAATTCCGTTGACGGATGACAATCTCGTTGAAAATTACTGTAAACTTAACAACACATTTTTTATAATGTTTGTACAGAAAGCTATCTGTTCCTGGCTTGAGCGTTAGCGTAGCAAGATATGGTGTAGTAACGAAACCATAAACAAATTTGTTAACGAGATTGTACAGGAAGCATTCTTGATGTTATAATTGATAATCACCAACCAAATTGTTTCAATTTTTTAATAAATGAATATTTTCGTACAAAATCCAGATTTAATCCAAAAAGACGAACAATGAACTAACACTTACCATAAGATAAGGATGATGAGATGGGGCCAATGGGATTACTTCTTCCCTATAGAGGACAGGGGCACGCACTGCCCATTCAGACAAACCTGTGGACAAATTTACTGTAGATATGAAACATCCTCTCTCTATAAATATACTTTATACCATACTAAAATAATAAAACAACTTGTAAACTTATATGTTTGTCCTAGCGCTTGCGCAACAGCATTGAGATTACGTCATATATTTTATTTCTCCTAGAGGTTATTACGATCAACTGAAAGAGTGTAGTAACTAGTCATATAAATATTTTAGCGCAACCACATCAATAAGTTTAAGCGAGTTATCCCCCATGTCTCACTAATGAATTGTGGGATAGCGGACGTTAAACGTTTAGAAGGGTGTCGATACGCTATTATCTATCTTTAAACATTTTACATTCAAAAACAAATTTCATTTAAAAATAAAACTTATTAGAATTCTTTATTGTCTAAAAAAGAATAAGAGCACACTACCAATTCGCATTAACATTGTGAAAAGTAGATATTTTAATATAATTTTGGAAGCTAGTTCCAGTGTGACTGTTTATGCTGTTTTTTCTAAGGACTTTTCAAGTCATGTTGTCGAAAAAAGACACTTTATGTTTCGAGATACCTTATTTCCACTTTCTTTGTTGGTAATTAGCCCACTTTATTAAATTTTGGATTTTCATTTTTCATTTATGTGTACCTTATGTTTGCTACACTCTGTTCCGTCCACAGCTGGTTCTGACCTAGTGTATCGCCACTCCCCCTTCCTGTCATCACAACACAGGTGTTCACATTGAGTGGGGCCTTCCTGTCCAACGCAAATAGAAATAAACAAATTATATTACACGTATATCATTAACGGTTTAGTTAGGGTCATGTAAGGACGTGTTCCAGGTTTAGTAGGTGGGGGAAAACCATGAATAACACGAGGAAAAAAATTAACTGTTTTGTGGTCAGTACCTCGCAATTGACCCATATGGAATTCGAAGTCGCACTCAGAGAGAGATAGCTTTTGGTCGCGACATCTAAGCCACTCAGAACATAATTTCCCAACGAATGTTCAGACAAAATTAAACTTTCAAGGCTATAATTTAGATTTTTAAAGTTGATGGACCAAAAGAGACAAAAATAAAAGACAAATACATGTATCAAAAGTCGAATACCTAAACATGAAGCATTATATGTACCTCACATGGCGGTCCTCCCGTAAATCGTAAACACTGTTGACGTAGGGTCATGAACTTTCCTGGAAACGTTGTCGGAAATTTTAAAGTGTCTCTGCTCGATCGCTGGAGCAAACATTTAGCTCGGTCCATCCTAAAAAGACATAATCATCTTATTTTGAAAGATAGTCGATTACAATTAAAATGGCATTTTATTTCATTTTTAATTTTCTGTAGGTTTGTCATCAGAATGTGTTGTTTATTATTTTCATTTTAATGTACTGCGAGTACTTAAGTCAATCGTTGCTGTTATTTGTTTAATTTGTCACCTTGGATACAAAGTATGATTGTGAACTTTTACACATTAAAAAAAGCAATTGCAACAATTAAAGACATTGGCTCAATCATGAACAAAAACATGTCAGGTAAGTTAAGACGGTGTTTGGACCTACCTCAGGAAGTTTTGGAAGCTCCTGATGGAACACTCGGAGAATCTGCTGAACTTGTACGAGTCATCACGTGTGTAGCTCATGATGAAACCAGACTTACTGGAGCAGGAGCCGGCATCAGCCTCGCCATCATGGTATGCTCCTAGTCTGGAACAGAGACGCCATATACTTCAAGGATCGGTACCCAGAAGGTTGACTCATAGATTTGATTTTAGAGATATTTAAAATGTCATATCAATGGTAGGAAAAGTATCTTGACCAGATAGATGCCTGGTATCTGTCAAAATGTTAAAGTCTGGTCTTAGGGCCAGCCAGTGTAACTCGGGATAGAGAATAAAGATACCATTTTATACACTATTTCTTGACCAGAGGACCTGGGCAACAGCTTTCCCAGAGGAATCTTGAACGTAACGTAAAAAGTAGTAGGCCTAAATGGGACGGAAAACAAAATATTTTCGTGTATATCAGTAAATCATACTTACAGATGGCCAACCTCGTGCGCAGCAATGATGACGCCATTGAAACTGTTAGATGCTTCTCCTATTCCGAAGTTAAATGCGTTGCCCCGCAACATAGGAGCAGACAAGCACGCCCCTCGTACGTACGCGACACCTGAAGAACAAAAATTGCACGTTATCATTTGTCTTGCCTATTCCGCACATAATGTTGCGAGGACATTTTCCATAAGATTGACTCCATGTACTCCCTATGACAGTAATAAGAACTTGACCAAGTATCAATAATGTCGGACTAAGATAAAAAAAAATTGTTGAAAAGTAGACATTAACACATATTCTCAAAAGTCACCAAAATTCTGGGTATTTTAGTCCAAAAGTACTGAATCCAGTCAAAACAGTTTTCTCAATTATTGTCTAAAGTGTTTTAATGGATGTGAACGATATTCTGACCAAATTTGAATTATTCTCCAAAACGGTTTTAGCCCCAAAAATACAAGAACCGGTTCAATTCAGCTTCTTAGTCAACTTGATCACATTATTTCAGTCGGATGTGATAAACCTGGTCAAACGTAAACTTCTCAAAATTCTGGGGATTTAACCCAAATATACTAGAACCAGTTTGGATATTTTTCAATAAGTTTTGTGAATCTGTTTCGACTGATGTAAAGAGTATTTTGATCTAGTTTCAGTTCAATCGAGCTTGATCATCTTTGTCAAAAGAGGACTTCAATGCAAATGTTGACGCCGCTTATCGCAAAATCTTCATCTCGTTTTTCTCGATTATCGTCGAAGTATGTAATAAGCAAAGCATCAATTATAAGATTTAAAAACAAATGCGGGTCATCGTCCTTATACAAAACATATAGTTGTGCATACACTGGAGGTAACAGCCAATTTAGGTTGAATTTGGGTTATCAATTTTGTATTTCAAAATTAGTATTAACATTATTGGTATGATAGCAATATTTGATACCGTATAGCCGGATATTTTCGCGGGGGTATTTTCACGGGGATGATATTTTCGCGATTCGCGGCACATTGCTATGATCGCAAAAATTTGATCCGCGAAATGATGAAAAATAGTAGAACGATATATACCCTTAAATCCTTATCGCGAAAATTTAAAAATCGCGAACATATGATTTTCTCGTTTTTAGATCAAATCGCGAAAATTTAGGTCCACGGAAGTAACCGGCTATACGGTATGTAATTTGATGTTTGTATCCATATTTACCGGCTGTGCCTGTCACACATTCTTTCTCATCCTTGGGGTCGAGTTGCGAGGCGATTCCTTTACGGATTGACTTCAGTATATCTGGATTGAAGGGTAGTTTGCCCTCCTGACCGTGTTTCAGGCGGCGACATGCGTTCTCACTGTAACCATACGGGAATAGAATAATACCACAGACACATAATCAAAGGCTTGAGTGATCTTATATAATGCTTATGAACATAATATCCAAGTATTCTGCATGATATATCGAGTTGGTTTGTAATAAAACAGTAATCAACCATATACTTTGATTTCAACTTACCCAGTTTGTAGGAAGGCAATGTCATGTACCGGTAAGGCGTTCTCGTAACGAATGAGCCACTTCTGTAAGCTATCCATTGCGTCGTATAGTGAGAACATTTTGCTTCCCCTCCGAATTCTGCTTGACTCGATAAAAGGCTGAGCATTCGGCTCCTTGAACACCCCGATCTCTCGAATTCGGATGTCTATTATAGGCCAGGAACCAGACAGTGCTATTGTTAGGTACTTCCAGTTAACCTTGAATAACAAAAAAAGTAACAGTTGTAATATAGACCAAATATTATCTTTAGGAGGCATTGTTCACATGAAGTCTTACTTTTCTGTTCTTTCTTAAAGTAGCAGTTGTAATGTAGACCAAATGTTTTCTTTGTGAGGCGTTGTTTACTTGAAGTCTTTCTTTCTACAAGCGTTAAACAAAAAAATATAGCCTATATGCAAGTTCTTACCGCATGCCAGAAGTGCATGAGATATTCCAACAATTCATTCGAGTCTCCCTCAAACTCCCGGTAGAGGGCAAAGTCGACGAAGAGTAACAGCTCGGGTTCAATGCGGGGTGAGCTACTACGTGATTCTGATGGAGGCGGACGGTACTGTCGTTTCTTTCGACTATGTGTTTTCTGTTTCATTGGTTTACTCTCTCCTTTTGTAAAGTTGTACTCCACCTTTAGCATATGTTCAAATCCTGGTATTTCTGGTACTGTAAGAGGCAGACAATATATCACATTAAATTGAATTTGCGATGGTTAATACACCAAAATTGGACAGGCATATTTATTGATAACACAGGATTTTATAATTTTGCGTTTTTTCAAAATCAACCTACCATTCATGGTGTCGGCGTGAAACACTCCATGGTATCCACCCTCTTCCCTGTACACTGTGTGAGAGTCCGAGAACACAGATCTCTTGTGCCTCTTGTTTGAATTTGGTGCAGCTACAATCAGCTCGTCAAACAGTACTCCTTCCTGATAAAGTTACAGGATGTAAGGTGAATAATGAATAATATATCTCATCGATAGCATCACATAAATCTATCCCGTCAATGTACGATTGATATAATTATGCATTAGACACAAAATTTTCACTGTCCGCTTCCATTTCGGTACACATTATACAGCTATTTGATCCTTCTATGACTTACTAGCGACACTACAGGTCAAACGTGTTGATATACATATCATTCTTCAGACAAAAATGGCAATTTGGTATGCAACAGTTACATTTTTATTTATCTGAATGAAACTCTTTGCCATTTTCAGTGCAATGGAGCGCTTTTGAGTCAAACTTATGTTTTGATTTGAAAAACATAAAAATATAGTACTAGTATTAACTTACAATGAAAGATTCTGGTTTCTGTCCAGAGTCCTTGCGGTGTGCGTAGATACTGAGGAAGGTACCAGACCGTAGGTCCTGATAATAGTTTAGACCCCTCGCCTTCTTCTGTAGATCGACCTGTAACAAGACCAACTTTCATATGAAGTCATTAAACATATTAGACGAGGAATTCATTCATCATATCTTCATGAAAGGAATTCTTTAATCACATCTGCATGAAAGGACTTCATTCGTCACATCTGCATGAAAGGAATTCATACATCACATCTGCGCGAATCACAGATACAATAAACTGTATACTATCTATCAGTAGTAGGAAAAGTCTTATTTATATGAATTTCGGTGAATAAAACACACCAGTTATATAAAAAGTTAAGTTCTTAGTTAATACAGTTACTGGGATATGAAGTAATGATTCAAAAAGATACAAAAAGGGTATCAATTGGAATAGGAGTCCTCAGATAGATTGAGGAAAATGACACCACTCCTCAAACATCACATCTATTTCAATGTGTAAATAAACTTTAATGACTCCGACCTGCTAAAATTTCTTAGGTAACATTAAAGGTCGGGGTCAAGGTAGAAAAATCCGTCATTTATGGAACAAATTCACCTCATCGTAATGATGGATAAAGCATAAGTCTATCCGGAAGTTGTTAGCCGTTAGTATGCGGGGGAGTTGTATATGACCATACTTAGTAGAAAAAAAATATGAAATTCCACTTGGTTTCCAGCATTTTCATCGCGCCATGATCGCAGGAACGTCGTTATGCGTCAAAATTGATGACGTCATCTACAATGAGCGCCGCAGTTACGCCGCATGTATTGATGACATCACGTTATTGTCTAGCGCGTGTGAGTGTCTTATACCCCCCCCCCCTTCCCCTGTGTAAGATAGAGATATCTTTTCCCTAGCAACCGCGGGATATCCCTGTGAAGTATGGGAGAAAAATATTTCCTGAATATAGCAGTGTGTAGATTGTTAAAAAGTAAGACGGGTGGGTATTTCCACATGACGGAGGGGCCAGCCTTGTTATGTAGAGTGAACCAGTAGCCCTATACCGTTATACTTTTACAGCAACTTTACATATATGATCTGCAAGCGTCTTCGGTTGGGACAGGAAGTCCCTTGGCACACCGTCATCTATCAACCTCATCAAAAGAGATGCTAACTATCAGGACCAAAAAGGTTTGTACAGATTGAGTTGCCGCCCTTTCATTCCAGGTTTTGAGCATATAATTCCCAGGTTTTCCCCCATACATTGAAACAGAAAAAGAGAATACATTCCATTTCTCTAATGAAATAAACAATGTAAGTTGATTCGAAGATCAATGACAAACTCATAAGTATCCCCTTATTTTATATCAACGTATGCTGCAAAACCATTTTAATACTTACGGGCTTGAACTGCTCCTCAAAAACAGTCTTCCCATTTTTGTCGACAGAGACAGTCAGAAATCGAACGTCCTCGTGTAGGATGTTACTGTTGATCCTCTTCACCTCCACATGGTAAGTTTCTTCTGGGGTCGACACTTTCACCGCCAAGGTCTGGTCATTATCTGGGTCACCGTTCACGTGCACTTGTGCGGGATACGATCCGGTAAATGCATTTTTCGGATTGTCTTTATTTCTCTGGTGATTTGGGGTGACTATATGCTGATTTTTAGGGCCATGTTGTGGATGTTGTTGTGTGTGGGTTGTACCTTTCGGATGATGATACACCCTGAACTGGTTCTGATCAATAAGAATTTCACTACTATCATGTGCATTATTTTCGTTTTGTTTAATAAAATTATTATTATTTGTTGGAGCGTTATTAACATACTTTAAGTTACTTTGATGGGCATATTGGCTGTTGTGAACGTTATTATTGATTTGTTGATTCACATGCGACTGTTCAATATTGTTTTTTTGTGTATGATTATTCACTAAATCATTGTTCATCCACTCTTGACGATTTATGAAGGAGTTGAAATTTCCGTTCCCTATATTATTATGCTTAGAGCCATCCAGCACACCTGGTTGTGAATTAGGAATATTTTTATGATGTAAAGGACTATTTTCGAGTCCGGAATGTCTACTTATCGGCCTAACCTGGTTAAATATTGCACTATGGTCTGTTTGATAACTCATTCGTGGTGGAGTGTCAAACACTGTTTGTGGATTCACACCACTGGATGCAACGTGATGGGCGTCGCGTCCGATGTCATTAGGATTTCCGTTTTCACGCTGAACACCCGCAAGGGGTCGCTGTTGTTGTGGATTTGAAACTGATCCCCTGTTGTACTGTGAAGATGACGGCCTGCTTGGATAGGCTTCAGAGCGGACCACGCCCACCATGTGAGGGTGATGCCCCTGTTGGTACGGCTGATGTCCCACGGGCTGCTGTACTTGATCGATATTGTTTACATGTTGTTGTGGATTGTAGCCTGAAAATAAACATTGCGATGGTTAAGATGAAAATATTTGATTAAATTGTTATCATAAACATTTGATGTCTTTTTGGTGAAAAAAACCATGATTTTATATATAACTTTTTGACATTTTAATATCAGTTATTATACGCCTCCGTAAATAACAGTCCGTTATGGCAAGATTAAATCACTTGATCAAAATGATCGCAATAAATATATTTGTGTCATTCTTAACTCACAGTATACATATATGCGGGCGTAACTTCCCACTTTTTTGGAGAAATCGACGGCGGTTCTATCAGGGTTAAATGTTAAACTGAGTAATTTTTTACTTTCTTTCCCAACTAGAGATACTTCAACCGCATAAATCCCGTTTATGCATATTACAAAGTTAGCTCCCTTGCGTGTAGGTATTGATCGTTACGTCATTATTTTGTTAGCGCACTTCACGTCGATTTCTCCAAAAAAGTGGGAAGTTACGCCCGCAAACGCATGATGAATACCTACCCGTAAGGACAGTAAGTATATAATATGCAAATACAGAAAACTGTAATAGTGGTAAGGGTCATTTGGTTCGATTCACTGATCTCACACGTTACAATGAAAATTGGATGAGCTTTTATGACCTCCCATACTATAGTTATGGTTTGTTATATGTTCTAACCTTGCCAACTCGAGCCTGGTTGATTCGACCGGTGTTGAGATTGCTGTTGATGCTGCTGCTGCCAGCCGTTTGATAGCCGTGCCGCACTTCCCTGAAAGTAAATTAATTTTTTGCTGTTTATCAACATGGGCAACACGTAGTTTGTAGCATTTTTAAAATATGACCGAAGGCAACGCCTTAAATGGCGCAGTCAGATGTTTCAGTAACCATTAATAATGCAATGTTAAGAAGTGCAATTTATGGAAATAACTGAGCCTTATATTCTGTTTATTTTTTATTCATATATTTATACTCTATCCTTGTCCCGAAGCCACAATTTGAGAAGAAAACCCCCATTTGGAAAGGAGGAAATTTCATTTCCGTAACGGATATATTGGAAAGTGGTTTAAATCACTTGAACGCTAGCAAATAAGAGCGATAGCACTGAGCTTCTGGCGGATGAAGATTACGTTTGTCGGATCATAAGAGCGTTTGAACCGCTCGATTATATAATGTGCTTACTTCAAAGAATCATATCCATGGTGATTAACCCATGATTCATATTGGATAAAAAAATGGCGACCGCAAACTGAAGCTGTCAGTATGTATGATTAAATTTTGAAGTTTTTGTTTTTTCTTATATTTTCATGTATGTGCTGTCTTAGAAGTGCTTGGCACTTCGTGCTGCGCTTATATAATGATTTTTTTACCCCAATATAAAGATTAAAGAAATCGGTTTACGGCATGAAAATTACTTTCCATATGTCACAAAATATAACATCTACATTGTGTTCAAGATGGTTTCTCTGTCTTCTTGTCCATTTATATTTTTCTTTGGTTTGAGGAGTACCCCTATGCATCATGGTTTTGGTGAAAGACAGTTTTAGAATATCCAGAAACAACCAGTGATGTTTTTTTTTTTTTTTTTTTTTTTTTTTTTTTTGTGTGTGTCAAGGATTAACTTTAACAGATTTTTTTATGTTATGGAGATATAACACCAATGTCTGAGTATAGTCTGAATAAACCGCGAAGCGGTTTATGATGAGAGTACACTCAGAGATTTGTGTTATATCTCCATAACATAAAAAATCCATTCAAATTAATCCTTATAATTCAATTTACTAAATTCATCTCTTCAATATTCAAAATTCCTTTTGGGACTCTTTTGTCTATGAAATCATTACGCCGTCATCTCAGCCAATCAGAAGCAACGTTACAAACGACGACGCAATTGTTTCTTTTATGGGCTGATAAAGTAATTTTTAAGCCAATGCAAATGCTCGTAACAAAATAATTTTCAGATAGTGGTATTTAAGCGAATCATCAAAAGTATTTCCATGAAAAACAGTTACAAAAACTACCATTGAATAATCTTTAGAATATTTCGATGTTTCCTTACATATTTCATAAAAATGATTTTGCAATTTTCGTGATTTTTAAGCAAAACAATTTTGATAAATTGTCGAATCGTGTCACAATGAAAACGTGACTATATTTGTGAATTATAAATCACATACCACATCAAGTGATTTATTAAATGTTTATATACATATATACATTGATCAACATTAAAGATGCTCCACCGCCGACAGAGCATAAATGATATTCATTATTTGAACCATAACTGGTGTATTATCGTGTATATATATGTTTATATATACTAACACAAAACATAATATAAAATAATTTATTTTGCCGTTGGTGCATGCGCAATCAGTACCTCATTCCTATATGATATAGTGTAATGGATTTTTTTTGGGATGCAATTAATTATTTTTCATATATTTAACTTGAAGTAAAATTAGAAGCTCAAACTATTCAATGTTGGTAATGGTGTAAAGTAAGTAACTTTTGTAACTGAAGAAAAATACTAAATCGTCTTCTCCTGTTTTTGATAGTGGAAAAATACCATTTGTCGGCGGTGGAGCATCTTTAACATTGAAAAAAACAAAAGGAGTTATGTTTATAAAGGCGATCAAAAGGAACTATGTATGCTATAGGTGGAGTCTTAGTGGTAACTTAAATAAAAGCTCCAGGTGTGCAGAGATATGACAAAATGTGTGATTCACTCCTCTCATCTAAAACATATTTAGGTATAGGATAAACCACGTGTTGGTGTAGAATAGGCTAGAGAAAACACAGCTATCGAGGACGAAGGCCCGAGATAGGGTGATTTATAGGTACACGTGCATTCCATTTGCCATATCGTGATATTTACTACATACTTCCAACCTCTCACAAAGGAAAAGTGTGGCCTTTGAATCAGAATGGATTTTACATGCAGTTTAAACATAGTTGTGATGTCATCTATTGTTGTTTCTGAACTTTAACTCCCGGATTATCGGATCATTACCTGTAACTGTCCTATATGTTACCTTTTACTGTCTTATATGTGACTCTATTATAAGACATTCACTTATAAGACAGTAAAAGGTAGCATATGGGAGAGTTACACAATACGGGTTAGTACATGTCTGCAGGCATAATCAATCCCATAATAATGTTAACACACAACACGCAACCTGCCGGAATATTCCATTATTTTTTAATCAAAATTAAGTAAAAAAATCCCACACAATGAATGCGAATTAAACATATCCACAGAATTTCTGTATATATCCCAGATAGAGTTTTCCTCCTTATTATGAATTCACCATTTAACACTAATCTACAACATTAACTCATTCTGAAACCGTGTTGTTTTTGTACACCACTTTTGATTTTAAATATCCAAATCATCTACACTGTAGTTTTACACTTATTTTGATATTGTTTCAACACTATTTCAGAATTTTATCTAAATCACATTGGCTTGTAGAATGAAATTGCACATGGTATAAATAAATCCAAAACTGTCCCTAGAGAGGTCGAAATTTCAAATTCCCTGATTTCAATTAAAGTTCTGGGGGCACCGACTGTTTTGAACTGGCCTGGAAATCACTTTGATATGCGATCATTTTAGCAAGACGCTTTCAAACAAACGCCTAAATTGTAAGTCTAGTTTCATATGTCACATCAGACATTGGAAAAGCCAACTTAACAAATCGTTTAAACTGAGAAAATAATATCCCTTCATCACTGTCGGTGGACATGATGAAAATGAATTTATAGATAGTTGTCCAACCCAAATGCATGCATTCTATTCATGAATGCTATTCATCATATATAACACAGGCAAAGGTAATTCTATGTTGCAATTGTCTATATCGGATTTGCCATGGTTGAATGCACATTGGTAGAGTTACCTTAGCTCATAGACAAAGGCCAAAAAACTGGCTTATATTAGAAGTATTAGTGTACTTTGTTAACACAAACCCTTGCTATGTTTTAAGTTAGTGATAAGCCGAAAACTGTACAATATGTGGGATAGAGAACAGATCTCGGCTCTGACGGGACTCGATACACTTCTCTATCCCACATATTGTACAGTTTTCGGCTTATCTCCATAACTTATAGTAATAATTAATCATTAGTTACACACTGAAGTTTTCATGAATTTTATTCTTATGGATATCAAATGAAGATTTTAATACACGTATTGAAATACCCTATTTTCAGATGGTATTATGAATTCCAAAGGAGCAAAAGTGTTCTTGAAATCTGACTCATGATAGGGAACACGAAACACACATTTAAAACAGATTTGCGTAAGAAAAATCTAAAATGGAATATAATTACACACCTTGACAATCCACTCATGGAGAGGTGATGTATCACGCAGTTACAAAGGAATTTGTTTGGGAATTCTAAGACCTAGATTATTTTATTATGGAAAATGAAGATGACTTCATATTGAAATTATTGATACACCCAACAAAAAGATTTCGGATTTATACGTAGTGTGCAGTGTGCACGAAGGGTCATTTAGAACACATATGCGGGACGAACCCAGGAATATTAATTAATGAATGAAGTCAACTTCACATGAAATAAGTATATTTTTGTACATTTGTATTTTCAATGTCACAAGAATTACTTTCAGATTACCATACATGTTTCTGCATGAATTATTTGCAAAAGTTATTGTCAGGGGTTTCTTTTTCTGATACAATTATGTGTACAAGTATTGTATAGTTAACTGTTATATCTACCACAGTAAAATGAACCTTTGTTTCAGAGTCCTTTATTGTTGTCAATGCTTAAAAATCAAGCATATTTATTACTGGATTGGAACTGTTGGATATTTGACTATCCAACGGTAATACTGTTGGATAGTAAACTATCCAACTGACCATCATTGGATAGTGAGACTATATATCTTTTGTACACAATGGATGATGTTACAGCATTGTTTTTGGGCACCTTGTACATGCGTGTGGCCTTTCGAAGTGATCGAACGGTTCTGTAGCGATCGCCGAAGCGAGAGATCGTGACATGGTTGTGATCAAGGCCTTGTTGGCGGCATATTATCTTTGTTACGAAGATGTAAAATAATAATGTATCTAAATACCAACCTACTATATAGTGTCCAATTTTTTCGGGTATAAACTTTTGGGAATTACTGTTTGGAACTGATTATTTGCAGGAATTTATTTTCGTACATTATACTTTGTAGGCTTTGCAAGCGTTCATGCGACATGCTTAAATGTTTAAAACAATGATTTTATTTGCGAGGTTTTAAATTTAAGCGAATTTTGATAAAATTGAGATTTTAGAGAGAATTATAACTGTACAGTACATGTATGATAAAACGATTCCAATATTTCAGATGTTAACCCTGTAAAATATTGACCGCACAACATTGAAATGTTGACTGCTTACGTTATCATGACGTCTTATTCCATTAGTATTCACTTCTTATCGGCATCTGTCTACATGACATGAGAAACAGACGGATAATCAATTTGTTTTTTTATCAAAGTTTTATCGTAATGTGAACTGCCAAATAGTTTCCAATTGATGGATTACAAATTAATGAATTCATTCTTTGTAATATTTTTTTTTCCAAACTGAAATCAATGACTGCATTCATTTCATTTGCTGTCATATATTGTAATTATACGAAAGGACATTCTTTCAATTGACATTCTTGTGTACATTCTTTGTACACATGATAGAACGTTTTTTGGTTAGCATGCATTATATTGACCTCTTGCACCGAACTAGTTTGGTGCCCTAGTTCAACATATCACTTGTTGACCTCAGACTCAGTCAACAAATTATATATAATGTTTTCTTTCATTCACATGTAACACCCCAACTGGTCACAATATCGGACAACGGGCGAACCAGTCGTCCTACTCCTTGTATGTTAAGCGCGCAGGAGCAGAAACTACCACTTTTATAGACTTTGGTGTGTCTCGGCCAGGTGACAGTGCTGTATAACTGAATCATACTACGGTACACACCATAAGATGTATGTTCCTTGGGAATGATGGTTCAAATACGCACAGCTAGATAATGATTATATCGGAATACATTCTTGTCGACGCATTTCATAAGAGTGTGAAAACTTGAATGAAATGATTTGTGCAATAAATTTCGTTTTATTTGTTCATTTAAGTCCATTGACAACAACGTTTTGGAAAACGAACACAAAATTCAACAAATGAACGGAAATTGTGATGGTCGTACAAATGCACGCAAGTCTATACTCGATAGACAATGTAATACAAACATTGTGGTCTCCATATAATACCTTAGCAATTGTTTCGTATATACATACAATTTTATATTAAATGACCAAGCGTAATTTTAAACGAGCAGACGACAATATCCCGTCAGTATGTACAACATTCCAGCTTAGATCCGCCAGAGGCCGTATACTAGTGACGAGATGATCAGAAGCTTGTTCTTCCGGGTTTGACGTTGTCAATATATAGTTCGTGAACTCGCCACGATACCCCGGGTATGTGTGTATGAATAATCGAGTGTACTGGTCAGTCGTACTGTGATTAATACTGAAATTGAGTCATTAATCTTTCATCATGTGATAATTTTTTTCCGTATTAGCAGCATCTTTTATCGCTAACTATCTCACCATCAAGAATCTTGAGAAAAATTCCTCTGTAATTATGATAAAGACACAAGAAACCACATTAACCACAATGCTATAAATCATGATATTTTTTTGATATTATGGAGTCCTTTGACTTTGATCTTGCGTGCATAAAACAAAGATAAAATGATAATGACATTAGGAATCAGTCAGATCATAGTTCAATGGCAATAGTAATAGATTTTATAAAAAGAAAAAAAGGAAAAGGTAAAGGGAAGTTCAATATGTAAGATTAGTAAAACAATATACGATAAACGAGGTAACAGATCAGTAAACAGATAGTTCAGAAATAAAAGAACTTACTCATTTTTAGAATCAGCTACCACATTTTACAAAACCCATGTACCTTTTGTCATGAAGAAACCACTATAATTTTTCTTGATATTGCTTCATTTTAACTATTTATCTACAACTAGAACGGGAAGGAATCTTATTTGACTTTTTGAAGCTAGTTACGTACATTGAGATTATTGTATTTTCATTAAGTGATCAAGACAAAAGTTGGTATCTTTTTACAACAAGAATATTACGATATGATAATTAGGCTTTATAAAGATACTGGTTAAAAATGTTGATGACCAATGGTATTTTTCCTTTTCTCTATCAAAAACAATAGTAGACGAATAAGTAATTTTCTTCATTTACATAAGTAACATACTTAATACTATTACCAGCATCGAAAAGTTTGACCTTTTCACTTTACTTCAAGATAAAATATTAAAACAAAGAACATGAACTTGAGAAAAAGTAGATGACATGCTATCATTCATTTGTTTAAGTAGAGGATCACATAAATACAGTGTAGGTAATAATAAGCCATTATACTTAATGATAGGACTGTAGAAGACAACATCCCTATATATCGATCAACGACAACCAGATAACAAAGGCTTCCCAATACGCTAGACGATTTATCGGGCATTGCCTTTGAAAAGTACATATATGATAGATGATGAAGAATTTTGATGCCGCTATATATCGAAATACATTATCACCAAAACAACATCTATCACATGACTGCTTTCAATACACAATGTTCTAGTAGATAATATTGCTGAATTATCTAGCTACAGCTCAGGTTTTTCACATAATTCTACTCGGTGCGGTCATCTTGTTCCAGTCATGATCAACTGTCAGACCATAGATGACCGTCCTTGCGTCATAATACGTAGTGATCAAGTCAGGGGTAAAGTGAGTTGGGTTCTTATCGACAATAATTCGTTACTACGTAATTACAGATTCCCTTTGATCTCTGTAAAGACAACATTAACAATTTATAGATCGATAGATAACAGAGGTCAACCTATGGGGTTAATGGAGTCAAAATAATATCAGGAACAAAGCAGCCCACCATCCTGTACCACAAAATAATTACAGCGATAAGGCATATCATTTAGCAACGGTTAATTGATTATATCCCTCTGGGACATTTTTATTGCAATTGGCTGTCTAACCAGTGAACACCTGGATGTTTGCAAGTGGGCGTTCAAAACTAAGAACCATGTTACATGAAAGGTGCACCCTGTATTATACATTACCTTGAAATACAAACATTTCTGTAACCTGAATATATATTTTTAATCTCGATTTGATTATTTAGGTATCAAGTAGCATAAAAAATGGAAGACCTGATTCATAGAAAAGAAACCCCCATAGGTATTGTGACCTGGAACACATATATTGTGTAGAGTTCTGAAAGCTGGATGGGTGACTTACTTAATAACTGGAATGTATCATTAATAATTATCCTAACCAGGCCCTAATCCGATAGTTTAGATCTTGTCAGGAAAATGGCGGCTATAGATTATTTGATGCAAAAATAGTATATATAGGAAGGCATTTCTATAATCTCAAATACGTCTTTTATATACTTTTAGGAACACTGAACAAAGACTAGTTTTGTGAAGAAATAAAGTTTAACTGTTGTGTTTGCGGCAAAAGATGCATATTTGTGGAAATGTACTTTTAAAAACTCTTAAATTAAACATTTATTTCTAAAAAAAAAACCTTAATTCAAACTATGTTCAGATGACATTATAACATTGAATATGTACATTGGTATTAATTGGGACGTCCCACATATGTCACATTTGCATGTTAATCCCTAATCCGGTCAAACAAGCTCTCGTACTACATGCTATAAACACTAGTAAACATATTATTGGCATGGTTATTTGGTGACAGAAATATGAACTGAATCCTGTGGACTTGCACAACTGAAATGTATATTTTATTGCATATTTTGCCAAAATTTACAAACAACACATGTACAACAACCTTCAAGTCAACAGGTATACCGGGTATTTAAAGCTAGGAAGGATGCATAGACACTTTATATCAACTAGGTTATGTTCGAGAACACCTACAAAACATCATTAGTTTAAACAGGGTCTTAAAACCTTTAGTTATTTAACAAAAGGTGTCCTCGACTCGGTTATCATCGAAACAATCAATCATTGTCCATAGTACGCGTTACGAGAACACTATGTCATTGTTTTAAGAAACTTGTAATACATCTCCACAAGCTAGACTTAGCTTACCAACGATGTCAACTGAGCGAATACTGAGCGAATCACATGTAAATACAATTTAATAGAGATCATAGTTGAAAACAGAGATCGGAAACTCGGAAAGTCCTTATCTTAGCTCACGGCAGAGGGCATTTGCTTTGCTTACTGCTTTGAAGTATATTGGTTCAATAACGTTATGTTTATTAAGTTTAAATATTGCATTATGGTTTGATATGATTATTTACTATTTTTTAAGTATGAATATAAGAAATTTTACATGTTTCTACTATATTTTCATTAGAAACCAATATATTGATCAAAGCATTTGTCCTTTTAAAAATTGCATCTTCTGACTGAACTTTTTTTTCAAACCCGAAAACTGTTATCCTTCTTTAATTTTCATAACTAATTTCTATTTAGTTTTACCATATGCAATACCCATTAGATAATCATTTCCTTATAATCATTCTCACTGTTACTATCCTCATTCTCCTATAAATTATCGATCATACAT